>NW_019945457.1:6919-13303 GCF_002910315.2 Salvelinus sp. IW2-2015 | reverse complement strand
GCTCCTCTATCTCTCTACTTCCCCTTTTCTATAGCTCCTCTAATTCTCTCTAATCTCCGCCCTCCTTTCTTATAGCTCTCTATTTTCTCTATCCTGCCCCCTCTTCTATAGCTCTCTATCTCTCTATCTGCCCCCTCTTTCTATAGTCTCTATCTCTCTATCTGCCCCCTCTTCTATAGCTCTCTATCTCTCTATCTGCCCCTCTTCTCATAGCTCTCTATCTCTCTATCTGCCCCCTCGTTTCTATAGCTCTCTATCTCTCTATCTGCCCCCCTCTTTCTATAGCTCTCTATCTCTCTATCTGCCCCCCTCGTTTCTATAGCTCTCTTTATCTCTCGAATCATGCCCCGCCTCGTCTCTGCTTCTATCTCACTGCCCCTCGTCTATACTCTCTACTCTGCACTGCCCCTCTTTCTATAGCCTTCTCTATCCTTCTATCTGCCCCCTCTCTATAGCTCTCTATCTTACTCTATCTTGCCCCCTCTTTCTATAGCTCCTCTATCTCTCTTATCTGCCCCCTCTTCATATGCTTCTATCCTCTCTATCTGCCCCCTCTTCTATAGCTTCTCATTCTCTCTATCGCAACCTTGCCTCTTCGTTTCTCTGTCTGTTTCTCTCTATCCTCCCCTACATAAGCCTTATCTCTTCTCACTACTTCCCCTGTCTATCTCTTCTCTCCTCCCTACATACCTCCACTACTCACTACTCCCCTGGTCATATCTCTCTCTCCCTCCCCTACATACCTCCATCCTCTTCTCACTACTTCCCCCTGTCTGCTCTCTCCGTCTCCTACATGTACCTCCACCTCTCAGCTAGCTGTCCCTGTAAACCGATCCTCTCTCCTCCCCTACATACTCCACTCTCGCTTACTACTTCCCCTGTCCTATCTCTCCTCTCCTCCCTAAGTACCTCCACCTCTCTCCACTACTCCCCTGTCTATCTCTCTCTCCTCCCTAACATACCTCCATCTCCTCTCACTACTTCCCCTGTCCCATCTCTCTCTCTCTCCCCTACATACCCTCCATCTCTCTCACTACTTTCCCCTGTCTATCTCTCTCTCCTCCCTACATACCTCCATCTCTCTCACTACTTCCCTGCTATCTCTCTCTCCTCCCTACATACCTCCATACCTCTCACTACTCCCCTGTCTATCTTCTCTCTTCCTCCCTACAATACCCCCAATCTCTCTCCACTTACTTCACCTGTCTATCTCTTACTCCTCCCAACATACCTCCATCTCTCTCCACTATTCCCCGTCTATCTCTTCCTCTCCCCCTACATACCTCCTCTCTCTCAACTACTTCCCCTGTTACTCTCTCTCTCCTCCTAACCATTACCTCCATCTCTCTCACTACCCTTCTATCCTATGTCCCTATCCTTTTCTCTCTACCTCTCCTCACATAGCCTCCATCTCTCTCACTACTGTCCCCTGTCTATTCTCTCTCTCCTCCCTACATACCTCACTCCTTCTCTCACTACTGTCTCCCTCTAATCTCTCTCTCCTCCTCACAGATACCTCTCACCTCTCACTACTTCCCCTGCTCTATCTCTCTCTCCTCCCCTAACATACCTCCATCCTTCTCTACTACTTCCCCCCCCTGTCTAAATCTCTCTATTCTCCTCCCTACCATACCCAATCTCTCTCACTACTCCCCCTTGTCTATCTCTCTCTCCTCCCTACATACCTCCATTTCTCTCTCACTAACTTCCCCTGTCTTCTCTCTCTCCTCCCTACATACCTCCACCTCTCTGACGACTTCCCCTGTCATCTCTCTCTCTCCGACTACATAACCCTCATCCTCTCTCACTATTCCGCCTGTCTCATCTCCTCTCTCTCCCTACATACCTCCCATTCTCTCATACTTTCCCTCGTCTATCTCTCTCTCTACTGACCTCATCTCTCCACTATCTCTACCTTCGCTCCTACACTCCTCTCTCAACTACTTATCCCTGTCTATCTCTCTCTCCTCCCTACTACCTCCATCTCTCTCACTCTTCACCTGTCTATCTCTCTCTCTCCCTCCCTACACTACCTCGCATTTCATCTTGCCAGCTGATGCTCTCTTCCCTAAACCCCTCTCTATCATCCCTCTCTCTCCTCCACGATCCTACCCATCATACCTCCATCCTCTCTCACTACTTTCCCCGCTGTAAGTCTCCTCATCTCTAACCTCCCTAATGTCCTCCATCCTCTCACTACTTCCCCTGTCTATCTCGATCTCTCTTCGGTCCCTGCACTCTTCATTCCTTTCCTACCCTCCAACCTCTCACTACACTCATCCCTGTCATCTCTCTCTCCTCCCTTACATACCGTCCTTCTCTCTCTACTTCCTCCTGTACTATCACTCTCTCTCTCCCTACATAACCTCCACTCTCACACTTCCCCTGTCTATACTCTCCTCCTCCCACATACCTCCATTTTGATCTCCCTATCTTCCCTGTCATCTCTCTCTCTCTCCCACCAACCTATTTTACTACTCTCTATTCTCTCCTCTGCCTACCTCCCCATCTCCACTACCCGTCCTATCTCTCTCTCTCCTCCCTACATACCTACCGATCTACTCACTCAACTACTTCCTCTCTATGTCCTAATCTCTTCTCTCACCTCCCTACACTCCTCCCATCCTCTCTCACTAAACTCTCCCACGTTGCTATTCATCTATATCCATCCTCCTACATATCCCTCTGTCTATCTCTCTCTCTCCCTCCACTACATACCGTCCACTCTCAGTACTTACTCCTGTCCTTCTCTCTCTCCTGATGGCCCTACATACCTCCACCCTCTCTCCACTACTTCCCCCCCGGCTATCTCCTCTCCCCCTACACCTCACCACTATCCCCTGTCCACCTTTCCCTACTCTCTCATCTCGTCACTCTTCCCCTGTCTACTCTCTCTTCTCCTCCCAACCTACCTACTTACTCCTTCCCTGCAATTCTCTCTGCCCTAATACCTCCACTCTCTTCACACCTACCTGTTATTATTCTCAACGTTACCTCTCTCTCCTCCCCTACATACCTCTCATCCCTCGTACACTCCCCTGATCATGCTCCTCATTCCTAACATAGCTCCACCTCACTTCCCTCTATCCCTCCCATCCCAACATAATCACCTCCAATCTCTCTCTACTCACCCTGTCTACGTATCTCTCTATCTGCACCGTCATCTCTCTAACATACCTCCTGTCATACCTCCTCTCTCCCACTACTCACTCTCTCACCACTGTCCCTGTATCTCTATCTCACTACCTCCTTCTATCTCCCCACATCGCTCCTACTTCTCTCCGACTCTCACTACTTCCATGTCTATTGCTCTCTCTCCTCCCTGACAACTCATCCCTCCCTCTCAAACTACCTTCCCCTCTGTCTAATCTCTCTCTCCTCCCTACTACCTCCCAATCTCTCTCACTACTTCCCCCTGTCTTATCCATCTCTCTCCTCCCGTACACTATTACCTCCATACCGATCTCTCACTCATCCTGATCTAATCTTCCTCCACTCCTACATAACCAATTCCTCTCTCCCTGTCTCTCTCTCCCCTACAATACCTCCATCTCTCTCACAACCCGCATTCTCTTCATCATGCCTTTACGACTCCCGTCTATCTACTCCTCCCAAGACAAACCTCCATCGTCCTCTCACCTACTTCCCTGTCACTCTCCTCCCCCGTCACTCCACTCTCCTCAATACTTTCCCTGCTACTCATCCGCCACTCCCTACACTACCTTCCATCTCTCTCACTAATCCCTTCCCGCGTGTACCTATCTCTCTCTCGCTCGCCTAACATACCTCCATCGTCTCTCACTAACTTCCCTGTCTATCCTACTCTCCTCCCTACATCCACCATCTCTCATCACTACTCCCCTGTCTATCTCTCTCTCCTCCTACTATAACCTCCATCTCTCTCACACTCTTCTATACTCCTCACCTACTACTCCATCCTACAAAATCCCTTCTTCTCGTCTCCTCCTCCTATCAACCCCACTCTATACCCACCTACATCATCCCTCTCATCCATACACATCACCCTCGCATTCTCTCATCTTCCCTGTACATCGATCCTTCTCCCTACCTTGACCATCTCCCAATCTTCTCCCCAAACTACGTTCACCCATGTCAGTTCTGCTCTCTCCATCCCTACCATACCTATCCATTCTCTCACTACTTCCCCTGTCTCACTCTCTCTGCTCCTCTACCGATACCTGCCATTCTTCTGCTCCGTACTCTTCCAAATTACTCCCCTGTTCCCTCTATCTCTCTCTCTTCCTCCCTACATACCCTGCCACCTCTCCACGACTTCCCCTGTCCTATCTCTCTCTCCTCCCTACGACTCTTCATCTCTCTCACTACTCCCCTGTCTATCTCTCCTCCTCGCCTACATACCCCATCCTCTCTCACTACTCCCCTGTACTTCCCCATTCCTCCATCTTTTACTACTTTTCCATCCTCTTCCTCCTCCCTCATACCCAACCTTCACACTCCCTTCACTCTCCTTCCTACACCTCATCTTCCCTCGTTCCTAAAGTCCATCTCTTCTCCTCTTGCTCATTGGGCTAAGTACCGCTATCTTTCTCCCCAAACATACGCCATCTCTTACATCTTCCTGCCAATCGGCTCTCATCGCCAAACACTCTCACCCTCCTGTTGATTTGTCAATTCACCTACATACGTGCCATTCTAAAACTCCCTTCACTGTCCTACCCCTGGGATCCTACGATAGCATCCATTTTGCACTACTGTCCGGAGAGCCTGGCTATCCATGTACAAGCCCCTCCGCACTACCCTCCATCTCTCTCACTACTGTCACCCTGCTATCTCTCTCTCCTCCCTACATAACCTCCCATCTCATCATCGACTACTTGTCCCCTGTCATTCAATCCATTACTACTCTATCTCTCTTTCTCCCTCTCCTTCGCACTCACTTACTTCCGCTGCATTCTCTTCTCCTACTACCTCTCTCTCCTACTCCTTCCTCTTCTCTCCTCACCCTAACATGCCTCCATCCTCTCTACCTCCGTCTAATCTCCCTCTCCCCGTCTAACCATTCTCTCTTACGCCCTCCCTGGAGCTAATCCCGTCTCCCTATCCTTCTCTCACTACTTCCCCTGTCTTAGTCTCTTCCCTCCCCCACTAAAGATAACCTCATCTCTCTCAACGTTACTCTCCCTGTCTATCTCTCTCTCCTCCTCCTACATAACCCTCCAGCCTCTCTCACTACTTCCCCTGTCTATCTCTCTCTCCTGCCCTACATACCGTCCATCCCCTCTACATACCTTCCCCTGTGGTCATAATTGCTCTCTCTCTCTCCCTACATACCTCCATCTCTCCCACTACTCATCCCCGTGTCTTTTCCTCATACCTCCATCTCTCCTCACTACTTCCGCCTACTCTACTCCTGCTCTCATACTCACATACTTCCTCCATCCCTGTCTATTCTCCTCCTCTCCTCCCCTAGCAGTACCATCCATCCTACTCTCAGCTACTTCCCCTGTCACTTTCCACCCCATCTCTCTCCACTACTGCCTTCCACATATGCAGTACCCCTTGCTACTCTCCACTCTCTACCTCCACCTACACTTGTCCCCTGTCTATCCTCTCGTTCTCTCCTCCCTACATTACCCTCCATCTCTCTCACTACATTCCCCCACCAAAGTTGTCTATCTCTCTCTCCTCCTCTCTACATATCGTCCATCTCTCTCGCACTTAACTTCCCCTTGTCTATCTCTCTTCCTCCTCCCTACCATTAGCCTTCCATCTGCCTTTCTCACTATTGCCCTGTTCTATCCTGATCTCTCCTCCCTACATACCTCACATCTTCTACTCACTACTTCCCCTGTCTATATCGTACTTCTCTCCTTCCTAGGCTCATACCAATCCATCTCCATCTCCACTAACTTTCCCCTGAGAGAGCTATAGAAAGAGGGGGCAGATAGAGAGATAGAGAGCTATAGAAAGAGGGGGCAGATAGAGAGATAGAGAGCTATAGAAAGAGGGGGCAGAGAGAAAGATAGAGATCTATATAAAGAGGGGGCAGAGGGAGAGATAGAGAAGGATAAAAAGAGACTAATCTCCTCCTTCCTCTGCCTCCCAGATGTCCTCTCACAGACCTCTCACAGTGAAATTCTCTCCCCCTCAGCTCAGCTCTCTGAAATACAAAGAGACTCTCATTCTCATTACCATAAACCCACATCTTTTATTAAAGCCTATCAGTTCCATCATTTGATTAACGCCAACGATTCAACCTATGTGAATACCTGCCAATTCCTAATACCAGCCATTTCCAAATTTGATAATAACCTGGCTTTCTGTATTACACGTTGTTCTGTGTGTTTTGATATTACCTTGGCAGTCTGTATTACACGTTGTTCTGTGTGTTTTGATATTAAC
>NW_019945457.1:0-3037 GCF_002910315.2 Salvelinus sp. IW2-2015 | reverse complement strand
CTTGCTTTCTGTATTACACGTTGTTCTGTGTGTTTGATATATAACATGGCTGGTCGTGCTATACACGTTGTTCTGTGTGTTTTGATAATACATGGAGTCTGTTTACACGTTGTTCTGTGTGTTTTGATAATAACATGGCAGTCTGTATTACACGTTGTTTCTGTGTGTTTTGATAATAACTGCAGTCTGTATTACACGTTGTTCTGTGTGTTTTGATAATAAATGGCCAGTCTGTATTACACGTTTGTTCGTGTGTTTTTGATAATAACTGGCAGTCTGTATTACACGTTGTTCTGTGTGTTTTGATAATAACATGGCAGTCTGTATTACACGTTGTTCTGTGTGTTTTGATAAAATGGCAGTCTGTATTACCGTTGTTCTGTGTGTGTTTTGATATATAACTTGCAGTCTGTATTACACGTTGTTCTGTGTGTTTTGATATTAACCTGGCAGTCTGTATATACACTTTGTGTTGTGTGTTTTGGATATTAACTGGCTTCTATATTACACGTTCTTTTGTGTTTTGTTAATAACCTGGCTGTCTGTATTACACGTTGTGTTCTTGTGTGTTTTGATATTAACTTGGCAGTCTGTATTACACGTTGTTCTGTGTGTTTTGAGGCAGTCTGTATTACACGTTGTTCTGTGTGTTTTGATAATAACATGGCAGTCTGTATTACACGTTGTTCTGTGTGTTTTGTCTCTGTGTTTTACTGTCCCGCGGTGCAGGTCCAGGTCC
The DNA here is from genome assembly GCF_002910315.2 of Salvelinus sp. IW2-2015. NCBI lineage: Eukaryota > Metazoa > Chordata > Actinopteri > Salmoniformes > Salmonidae > Salvelinus > Salvelinus sp. IW2-2015. The sequence continues at coordinate 2,298 of NW_019945457.1, read as the reverse complement.
AGGGGATGACGGGGAACATCCAGTTTGACAGCTATGGCCGACGGTCCAACTACACTATAGACGTCTATGAGATGAGAACAGGGGGGCCCAAAAAGGTGCAGGCACTCACGTGCACATCCATCTACAGAGCTCTCTATAACTCCATACCGACACAGCTTTTACATCTCATTTTGAGCAAAAATTGTCTACATCACAACAGGATGAACTTTGCTATGTTTGCTATGGAGCGGGAAAGCAATTTAAATCAAATCAAACTTTACTTGCCACATGCGCCGAAAACAACAAGTGCAGACTTTACCGTGAAACCAACAGTGCAGTTCAAGAAGAAGAAAATATTTACCAAGTAAGCTAAAATAAAAAGTAATAATAAAAAGTAACACAATAAGAATAACAATAACGAGGATATATACAGGCGCACCGGGGTACCGAGCTAGTTGCTGTATGGAAAGACGTTAAGAGACAAATTGTATTTGTCGTACAGTATGGTTTAATCATAATGAAAGACAAACCACATACACACTGGTGCAGTCACAGTGTAGGCGAGAATGCAACTGCCGGTGAGGAGGAAGAGCATTGAAAAAACTAGCAAACTGAAAAAAGTGAATCCATTGTTCCTAATGAAGCAACTCTCCCTAATTTACACGATATCATGCGTGCGAACGTCGACAGTAGGCTACAGTAACCTATCCTTTTCAAGGGGAGGGGCTACATAAGCCTATCCCTGCAGAGGGGAGGCTACAGTAAACCTATCCTTCAGAGGGGAGGGGCTACCAGTAACCTATCCTTCAGAGGGGCAGGGGCTACATCGTAACCTATCCTTCAGAGGGGAGGGGCCTACATTAACCTATCCTTCAGAGGGGAGGGGCTAACAGTAACCTATCCTTCAAGAGGGGAAGGCTACAGTAACCTATCCTTCAGAGGGACAGGGCTATACATAACCTATCCTTCAGAGGGAGGGCTACAGTAACCGATCCTTCAGAAGGGAGGGCTACAAGTAAGCCTATTCTTCAGCGAGGGGAGGGGGCTACAATAGACCTATCCTCAGAGGGAGGGCTACAGTAACCGTATCCTTCAGACGGGGAGGGGCTACAGTAACCTAATGCTTAAAACAGAAGTGAGAGGCTATAGCAGTTAACCTAGGCTATCGAAAGGGAGGGCTACAGAAAATCTCTATGCTTCAAAAGGGAAGGGGCTAGCAGTAACCTATCCTGTTCAGAGGAGGGGCTACGAAGTAACCGCATGCCTTCAGAGGGAGGAGTACACAGTGAACTCATATGCCCTTCAGAGGAGAGTGCTACAGTAAACCTATGCTACAGATGGAGGGGTTACAGTAACCTATCCTTGCAGGATGGGGAGGGGCTACTGTAAACCATATGTCAGAGGGAGGGGCTACATTAACGTATGACACAGAGGGAGGGCTACAGTAACTATGCGTCAGAGGGAGCGGCTACAGTAACCTATGGTTTCAGAGGGGACGGGCCTAGCATTAAACCTATGCTTCAGAGGGAGGGGCTACAGTAAACTATCTTCAGAGGGGAGGGGCTACAGTAACCTATGCTTCCAGAGGGGGAGGGGACTCACGATGTAACCTATGCTTCAGAGGGGATGCAGGCCGCAGACTATACACCACCCACTGGTTAAAGATTTCCAGCTGGCAGGCAGACCTGGCGAAATACGCTTCTGAGACAGATGAGACGGCTTGCAATAGGCCGGCTTTGTTGCAATTTCTGTGGACAGTGAACAAAATGCCTGGAACCTGAATATAGCGGTATTAAACCAGTGTAACTGCTTTAAAATAAACGTTCTGTTCCGGACACAGTATAGATCACTTTGGTTTATCCGGATCGGCGTTCGTGTTCCTCAAATTAACTTTGTTCTTCTACATTAACCAGTTCCAACCCCCTTCGTCTAGCAACCACTTAATGCTGACACGTGACAAGTGCTAGATGACTGTGACTGTATATCCAACTGCACGGCTGGTATCAAACCTGCGCTCGCTACCTTCCATGCACAATACACCACCAATTACACCGCCCCACAGCCCTGGTATCTCACCCCTCCACACATGCCGGTATCTAGAGACAGAAGGAGGAAACAGAGAGAGAATCCAGATAGAGAGATGAGAGAGAACGTAGAAAGAGAGAAAGAAGAGCGAAGAGGACTGAAGGCAGACATAGAGATAGAATGCACTTTCTGGGTCTATGGACATATGTACGCCCAAATTCCAGGCAGACAATGACAGGTATAGAGGTGAGATAGGGTGAGTAATGAGGGGTGATGGTGGTGAGAGAGCTTGTA
>NW_019945456.1:59249-67135 GCF_002910315.2 Salvelinus sp. IW2-2015 | reverse complement strand
AACAAGTTCTCAATGGGATTAAGGTCTGGGGAGTTTCCTGGCCATGGACCCAAAATATCGATGTTTTGTTCCCCGAGCCACTTAGTTATCACCTTTGCCTTATGGCAAGGTGCTCCATCATGGCTGGAAAAGGCATTGTTCGTCACCAAACTGTTCCTGGATGGTTGGGAGAAGTTGCTCTCGGAGGATGTGTTGGTACCATTCTTTATTCATGGCTCTGTTCTTAGCCAAAATTGTGAGGGAGCCCACTCCCTTGGCTGAGAAGCAACCCCACACATGAATGGTCTCAGGATGCTTTACTGTTGGCATGACACAGGACTGATGGTAGCGCTCACCTTGTCTTCTCCGGACAAGCTTTTTTCCGGATGCCCCAAACAATCGGAAAGAGGATTCCTCAGAGAAAATGACTTTACCCCAGTCCTCAGCAGTCCAATCCCTGTACCTTTTGCAGAATATCAGTCATTCCCTGGTGTTTTTCCTGGAGAGAAGTGGCTTCTTTGCTGCCCTTCTTGACACCAGGCCATCCTCCAAAAGTCTTTGCCTCACTGTGCGTGCAGATGCACTCACACCTGCCTGCTGCCATTCCTGAGCAAGCTCTGTACTGGTGGTGCCCCGATCCCGCAGCTGAATCAACTTTAGGAGATGGTCCTGGCACTTGCTGGACTTTCTTGGGCACCCTGAAGCCTTCTTCACAACAATTGAACCGCTCTCCTTGAAGTTCTTGATGATCCGATAAATGGCTGATTTAGGTGCAATCTTACTGGCAGCAATATCCTTGCCTGTGAAGCCCTTTTTGTGCAAAGCAATGATGACGGCACGTGTTTCCTTGCAGGTAACAATGGTTGACAAAGGAAGAACATTGATTCCAAGCACCACTCTCCTTTTGAACCTTCCKGTCTTATTCGAACTCAATCAGCATGACAGAGTGATCTCTAGCCTTGTCCTCGTCAACACTCACACCTGTGTTAACCTCTCTTGGGCACATGAGATGGTAGCGTCCCATCCCTTCAACAGCCAGTGAAACTGCTGGGCGCCAAATTCAAATACAGAAATACTCATAATAAAAATTCAGAAAACAAAACATATTTTACATAGGTTTAAAGATGAACTTCTTGTGAATCCAACCACGSTGTCAGATTTWAAAAAATGCTTTACGGCGAAAGCATACATTACGATTATGAGAACATAGCCCACAAGACAAATCGTTACACAATTTAGAAATAGAGACAAAATGAATCCCTTACCTTTGATGATATTCATATGGTTGCACTCAGCAGACATTCATTTACTCAATAAATGTTCCTCTTGTTCAATAAAGTCTCTTTATACCCAAAAACCTCKGTTTTGTTCGCGCGTTTTCTTCAGTAATCCACAGGCCCAAACGCAGTCAAAACAGGAAGACAAAAAAATCCAAATTTTATCCGTAAAGTTCATAGAAACATGTCAAACGATGTTTATATTCAAACCTCAGGTTGTTTTTAGCCTAAATAATCGATACTATTTCAACCGGACAATAACGTTGTCAATATAAAATGTAAACAAGAAACGCACTGTCTCGGTTGTGCGCAAGAAAAAGCTCCGTGAAACTTTAGGGTCCACTCATTCAGACTGCTCTTACTTCCTCATTTTTCAGAATACAAGACTGAAACACTTTCTAAAGACTGTTGACATCTAGTGGAAGGCATYGAAACTGCAAGTTGAGTCCCAAGTCAAGGTATACTGTAATGGCATTGAATAGAAAACTACAAACCAAAAAAAGAAAAATGTCCTGAATGGATCTTTCTCAGGTTTTCGCCTGCCAAATCAGTTCTGTTAAACTCACAGACAATATTTTAACAGTTTTGGAAACTTTAGAGTGTTTTCTATCCAAATCTATCCAAGTTACATGCATATCATATCTTCTGGGCCCGAGAAACAGGTCATTTTATTTGGGCATGCATTTCATCCAAAATTCCGAATMCTGCCCCCTACCCTAGAGAAGTTAACGAGAGAATCACTGACATGATGTCAGCTGGTCCTTTTGTGGCAGGGCTGAAATGCAGTGGAAATGTTTTTTGGGGATTCAGTTAATTTGCATGGCAAACTTTGCAATTAATTGCAATTCATCTGATCACTCTTCATAACATACTGGAGTATATGCATATTGCCATCATACAAACTGAGGCAGCAGACTTTGTGAAAATTAATATTTGTGTCATTCTCAAAACTTTTGTCCARGACTGTACATATGTAGGATCTTAATTTGATCACTCTGTTGCAGGAAAACTTTCTTGCAATGCAGGCCGTTTAAAACTTGTAGTGTGAGGTTTATAAAGGCTTCTGAAGTTTGCAATTTCCACTTTGAAACTTGATTTTCCCTTATGAAAAATGTATAAATACCTACAAAAARTACCATTAATTATAATCCACATAATAATTCACATTTTCTCTTGCTGCAGGATTATTTTCCTGATGTAGCAAACTGGCTGAAATTAAGATCCCACATCTGTATATATTGTTATTTTCTTTGGTGTGGTTTTCAAGCCCTCTTGTGTTTCCAAACTCACCTGAACAACTTTTTACCTTGTTTTATCTGCACTGTTTGTCTTTCAATTGTCTTTTTTGTGTGCAAATAAATACAACTTAAAACTACATTTGCATATCAGACGGTCTACCGCTGCACCATCGACAGCGTCCTGATCGGTTGCGTCACAGCCTGGTACAGGAATTGCTCCGTCCACAACCGCAAGGCCCTTCAGCGGGTGGTGAAGATGGCCCAGTACATCACTGGGACAGTGCACCCACCCATCCAGGAAATTTACTCGAAACGATGCCTGAGGAAGGCACACAGCTTCATCAAGGACCCCACACACKCCAGCCACGAGCTGTTCTCTTCCTTACCGTCGGGCAGACAGTATCGGAACATGAGGTCTAATACCAACAGGCTCAGAAACAGTTTCTATCTACACGCCATCAGACTGCGGAACGCTTGAACTGGACTGACCACCTGCTCTTATTCCCACACCTTAGCACACACGGGACGCACTCAGGCACACACACACACACACACACACACACACACACACACACCACACACACACACACACACACAACACACAGCACACACACCACAACAGACACACATCATAAAAATGCTGCTACCAGACTCTTATTATGCTGCTCAATTTATCACTTGCCATCCTCCCCTTCCTCATATTGGACCTGGTAATTGTACTTATACTAAATGTTTATTCTATTGCTCTGGCTATTTACTTATGTTCATATTCTTATTTTGACTATTTCCTTATTGTTTGTTTGCATTGTCAAAAGGAACTGACAAGTAGACATTTCGTTGGACGATGTATATCCATGTCAACCCGTACATCAACCAGTGAACAGATTAGCCAGTACTTAAACTAATGAAACAGACATGAAGACAATGAATATAATTAAGTTCAACATATTATTACAATGCACGTTGACGTCCGTATAAGAAAATCCATTGTTTCCATTAGGCGGGAGGAGCAAGTAAACAGCTGTATTGGATGTAAATAATTTAACACACAAGGCTCACTTGCACCCACAATTAAAAGTGCCTTTGTTTAGTAGAAAAGGTCAATTAACATTGGCAGGAACAAACCTCAAATGAATAACAGATTCAGCCTCCCCCTTATTCAGCCGCTAATGTGAGGTTTGTGACAGTGACTGACTAATTACCATAATTTATTTTTCCTCAGTTACGCGAGCCATGAAAGTACTGAGCATCTTGGAGACGCAACAACTGCCGAACATGAAAGGTATCAACCGCAATAGCAACAATATGTGAAAATAAGGGTTTTTTGATATTAGTTACTAATGCTAATCAACTTTATAATAAAAACTGCAAAATTGTTGACTATGTTACGATAGCAATGCATTATATATGCACAAATAGGTGCTTTTATAACAACATGAAATAAATCATGAATAGGCAGCATTATGCCTTTTATTTAGGAAATGCTGGGAAATTGTGGAAATCTTTGGTTTGCAGAAAAGGTTATGTGGCATCAAAGAGGAATGAGAGTAATATACTCCTTGAGATGACACCTACGAATTTCTAGATTGAGGGCTCTAGTGTCTGGATTATGTCAGACTAGGCCTCATAGCGTGTTATCATAATGAACTCTAAAGATTAGATGGGAGGAATGCAGTAGGTCGCTTAACAGATGTACTCTTCGGATTATAGTGTACATCAAATACATATGTTAATTATTGTTGTTAACATGAATTTAATGAAAGTAGATGTTGGTTACGTTATATGTTTTCAATTACTCACTTAGCTCACGTATGACATTTGATGATAATTCGTCAACGGTGTGGGCAGACATCGTTTTATTCCCAAGTGTACTTACAGAGTAGCAAGTATTATGGTATACGCTTGTGTATATGAATATCACTGCGGGACTTAGTATTTATATGAAGGATACTATACATAGGCACTCTCTGGTGTAATACGGTTAATCTATAAGTAAAAATATTATGTACTACGTATAGTACACGCTTGTTTATGATGTATTGTCTAGAGTACATATTATTTTACTTATTTAATTCATTTATGACCTAACTTTTCTACTTTTTACGTCACATTAACAGTTCCTCAAATATGAAATTATAACATATACAAAAGCTTCTTCTAGCTTATGCTTCAGTACATTGCGATTTTTCTCGTCTCCTGCAAGCTCCACACTACACACGCTAGGCCCTGAGTATTCGACACTAGTTGCACAAAGCGAGAGAAAAGACTGAAAGTAACCCAATTCCACAAACTTTATTTCTAACGCCAGTAAACGAGTCTCTGGTCATCTCCACTTACGGACACTCTATGTATCCTGAAGGATCACTACATAAAGTGCTATATTCTGTTTCGATAAAATAGGTCTGAGAGTGCCTCGAGGAGGGTGTTGTCGCTCTGTGCTTACCATCAATTATATGAAAAAAAATAAGCAACAGATGTACTGCCTTCTGGTTTGCTTAATAGAAGTATTAGTACAATTTAGCCAGAGAGGGTTTGCACATATTTTTAAGGAGTACTTAAGTATTGTATTCTAAAATATCCAAAATAACGTAAACTTAACAAGGATGTTGACTTTTGACACTCGTGCTTGCAGGCTTTGTCACTTTTATAGACGTTACGTCAATATTTGATATATATAAAGGGTATCCTTTACTTCCGGTTGTTACAATCAAGTGTGTATCAGCTACAATTTGTTATGTACAGTATGTCTGTTTCTCACTAACCTGTACCAATACTCATATTTATTAGTTATTCACAGCATAAATAGTCTATGAGATTCCGTATAAATATCGACTATTTGCTAAATATAGGTATGGAGGTTCCTTGGTGATCATGTCCTCCTTGTTTGTCAGACTTTGTAAATGGACATCACCCATTAGCGGGATGATATCTGTCTGAGAGTATGTAGGTTCTCAGTTCTCAGGTAGAAATTAATTAAGTGACACTGTCGCGTAAGTGTTATGTTGTGTGCAATATGGGAATTTGGAGATACTAAACCCATAATGAAATCGAGTCCTGGAAAGGAGGAATTAGTTCATCCGAGGGTTATGATTAGCCTGGCCAATCTTGTCATCACAGGGGTTATAGAACCTTCAGAGAGCAAGTAGTTATATATAAATTTGAGTACAAACACAAGGATTTGGGCAGATAACTCCATTTAAGGCAGGGAATACTATCCTTGTGCCTAAATTATACGTAATCGCAGTTAACGACTCTTGCATATCTCATCTGGGCCCGAGGAACGAGCTTCAGTGACGTTGATCAATTCCTGTAGTCTTTAATCGGGCATTTCCAACTTTTGTCACCTTTCACAAGATTCTACGTTACACGTCAATCTGCCCGCTAGATTCGCTCTTGCCACCGTCAACTGTAATGATTGCCCTGCTATTGTAGAGTGGAAATGTCTCTAGAGAGAGGCGATTACACACAGGGGAATGGAGCATTCAGCCTGGAAAACATGAATTGTGCAGGGCTGTGGTAAGCGCTTTTGTGGGCAAGGGGGTGAAATGCAGTGGAAAATGGTTTTTGGGGGAATTCAAGGTTAATTTGCATGGCACTTTGCCTTAATGCAAATTCCATCTGATCACTCTTTCACTACAATACATCAGGAGTATACTGCATATTTCGGCCACATGATTAGAGCGACACTGGGAGCAGGACCTGAGGGTGGACTAGTTAATTGATATTAGGTTGTAAGTGCGCCTATAACCAAGGCGTTTTCTGTTTATCTTCAGTCTTGCATACACACTCAGGCTAAAGAGTTAATTTATAGAACCTGGGTGTCTTTCGTGGGAGAATGCATACTGTCAGGACAACGGACAAAACGGTGTTTCGTAGGCGTCTTAGGGAGACTTCTATGAAATGGTGGGGTAGGTTGTTTCATGGCCGAGTAACAGCCGGCCATTGTAAGGTTTCTATGACGGAATCTTGATGTGGTGTTGAAAGCTTTGTTACTTACCATTATTAAAAATACTGTGAGCAGTTGGTAATACGGGTTCTCTGTGGAGAGTTAGTTTCCTACTTTGGTGGCGGCAAGGTACGTCCTAGTGGTTTTATGAGCGATTTTGGCTTTAGTAATCTGGGAAGGTTGCAAATTCTATATTCCGTCTAGAGCCTCGGACTAAGGTGAAAAAATCTGTCGCTTCTTCCCCTTGTACTAGGTCGTTTAACCACATCTGTTCCTAATGGCTGTTCATTGATAAATTATGAATTTGTTTGTCTTTAACTGACATTCGCACTAGTATAATCAATATTAGGTAAAATAATATAAGTATTTAATAATATAAAACTGAATCAGTTGTGCTTCTTACCATCTTGCAGATCTGATGGATGGTTTGATTTTTTTTTCCATGTAGGAATGATACCTGCCTGTAATGCATAGTGCAAATGTAAGTTTTGTGGATGGAGGAACTAATAGTCTGGGGCTCTCTTTTCATGGTTCGCGCTAGGCCGTTAGTTCCCACGTGAGGGAATCTAAAGGACAAGTCTGCAGACGAAGTACATATCTAGATATAGTATCGTGCTTCCCAGTTTGTGGCAACAGTTTTGGAATTTGGCTTTCCTGTTTCCACATGACAATGCCACCAAGGCACAAAGCGAGGTGCGATGATCAGTGAAATGGGGTCTTTGGTCCGAGATTCAGCTAGTGAAGACTTACTCCTGACCAGAGCCTTCCCTAGACCTCATCCTTCATTCGAACACCTTTGGGAGATGAATTGAATGCACGAATTGCGAGCGCCAGGTCGCTGGAGTTGCCAACATTTAAGTAGCACTGACTTCACTAAAGCTCTTGTGGATGAATGGAAGCAAGTCCACCGCACAGCAGATCGTATGTCCCATTATCTATCTAGTATGCAAGCCTTCCAAGAGGAGTGGAGTTTGTTGTCTAGGCAGGAAAGGGGATCAAGCCTCCATAGTGATGCCGCATTGAAGTGGTTTTCATAAAGGTTCGGGAATGAAGATTGTCTTTCTACTTCGACTGCAGGCAGGGCAGTTCTAGCACATTAGCCCTCTGGGTCATGGACAGGTTGTAGCTAGCCTCTCACACTGGTGGCAACAGTGTACGTATTCAGAGCTTCTTAGCAATGTAATTCCATCACCCTTCGAATTCTTATATCCCAAGTTTCTTTTGCACTGTATTACGACGACCTGAATTCACCAACACATCTAGACTCTCAAACTTAGATTGTTTTCTATCACTAATCTACACACAATACGCCGATAATGACGAAAGTGAAAACATATTCAGAAATATTTCATTTACAATAATTTTTCACACCCTGTGTCCCAAAAACTTTGTAGAAGGAACTTTGGCGGCGTTATTACAGTCTTTTTGGGTAAGTCTCTAGACCTT
>NW_019945456.1:49654-54654 GCF_002910315.2 Salvelinus sp. IW2-2015 | reverse complement strand
TGCTGGTTAGGAGCTGGGTTAGGGGCTGGGTTAGGAGATGGGTTAGGGGCTGGGTTAGAAGCTGGGTTAGGGGCTGGGTTTGGAGATGGGTTAGGAGATGGTTAGGGGTTAGGGGCTGTGTTAGGGGCTGTGTTAGGGGCTGGTTTAGGGGCTGGGTTAGGGGTTAGGGGCTGTGTTAGGGGCTGTGTTAGGGGCTGGTTTAGGGGCTGGGTTAGGAGCTGGGTTAGGATATGGGTTAGGAGCTGGGTTAGGGGTTAGGGGCTGGGTTAGGAGATGGGTTAGGGACTGGGTTAGGGGATGGGTAGCACTCTCTCTCTGCCACCAGAAATATTGGACTGAGTGTCAATATGCACAAATGTACTCAGTCAGTAAGGAAGTGCTAGTCTTAACCTGTGCATATCTATCTTAACATCCTTAACTATATGTTGGTCGAGAATACTGTCATGGAGGTTTACTCTCTCTCTCTCTCTCTCTCTGTCTCTCTCTCTCTCTGTCTCTATTTCTCTCTCTCTCTCTGTGTCTCTCTCTCATCTCTCTCTGTCTTCTCTCTCTGCTCTCTCTCTATTCCGTCTCTCTCTCTATCTCTCTCTGTCTCTCTCGTCTTTCTGCTCTCTATATCCTTCTCTGTCTGTCCTGTCTCTCTCTCGTCTCTCTCTCTATCTGTCTCTCTCTCTATCTCTCTCTATCTGTCTGTCTCTGTCTCTCTATCTGTCCTTTGTCTCTCTCTCTGTCTTTGTCTCTCTCTCTGTCTTTGTCTCTCTCTCTTTCTTTCCTCTCTCTCTGTCTCTCTCTCTCTCTCTCCTGTCTCTCTCTCTCTCTCTCTGTCTCTCTCAATTCAATTCAATTCAATTCAATTCAAGGGGCTTTATTGGCATGGGAAACATGTGTTAACATTGCAAGCAAATGAGGTAGACAATACACAAAAGTGAACAAACAAAACGAATTAAACAGTAAACATTACACATTCAGAAGTTTCAAAACGATAAAGACATTTAACGAGTGTCATATTAAATATATACAGTGTTGTAACAATGTACAAATGGTTAAAGCACACAAGTTAAAATAAGTAAGAGTAAATATGGGTTGTATTTACAATGGTGTTTGTTTTTTCACTGGTTGCCCTTTTCTTGTGGCAACAGGTCACAAATCTTGCTGCTGTGATGGCACACTGTGGAATTTCACCCAGTAGATATGGGAGTTTATCAAAATTGGATTTTGTTTTCGAATTCTTTGTGGATCTGTGTGATCTGAGGAAAATATGTGTCTCTAATATGGTCATACATTGGGCAGGAGGTTAGGAAGTGCAGCTGGTTTCCACCTCATTTTGTGGGGCAGTGTGCACATAGCCTGTCTTCTCTTGAGAGCCATGTCTGCCTACGCGGCTTTCTCAATAGCAAGGCTATGCTCACTGAGTCTGTACATAGTCAAAGCTTTCCTTAGGTTTGGGTCAGTCACAGTGGTTAGGTATTCTGCACTGTATACTCTCTGTTTAGGGCCAAATAGCATTCTAGTTTGGCTCTGTTTTTTGTTAATATCTATCTGTCTCTCTCTCTTCTCGCAGTGTTACATGTTCACATGTACGTGGGCCGTACGGGCAGGTGGGGGCATCGGGTGACCAGATCGAGGATCAGCTGGTGATGAGTATGAGATCTAGCAGGATCATCTTTGACATCACCTTCTCTTCTTCGTCATCGTCATCCTCCTGGCCATCATCCAGGTGAGGGGGTTGGCTGTTTTGGCAACTGATGATGTCAAAAGGCATTAATAAATACATTTGATTGATTGATGGATTGAGGGAGAGGTGGTTGGCTGTTCACGTCAGGAGAGGGCTGAAAGTCTCTGTCTCCCATGATGTCTAGTATTACTGTATCTAGTTGTTATTGACTGGGCTGTGTTGTCTGTCCAGGACAGGACTGACTGTCTCTGTCTCCATGATGTCTAGTATTACAGTATCTAGTTTGTTATTGACTGGGCTGTGTTGTCTGTCGCAGGACAGGAAACTGACTGTCTCCATGATGTTAGTATTACTGTATCTAGTTTGTTATTGACTGGGCTGTGTTGTCTGTCCAGGACAGGACTGACTGTCTCTGTCTCCATGATGTCTAGTATTACTGTATCTAGTTGTTATTGACTGGGCTGTGTTGTCCTGTCCAGGACAGGACTGACTGTCTCTGTCTCCATGATGTCTAGTATTACTGTATCTAGTTGTTATTGACTGGGCTGTGTGTCTGTCCAGGACAGGTATTCTGACTGTCTCCATGATGTCTGCTATTACTGTATCTAGTTGTTATTGACTGGGCTGTGTTGTCTGTCCAGGACAGGACTGACTGTCTCTGTCTCATGATGTCTGTATTACTGTATCTAGTTGTTATAGACTGGGCTGTGTTGTCTGTCCAGGACAGGACTGACTGTCCTCCATGATGTCTAGTATTACTGTATCTAGTTGTTATTGACTGGGCTGTGTTTGTCTGTCCAGGACAGGACTGACTGTCTCTGTCTCCATGATGTCTAGTAATTACTGTATCTAGTTGTTATTGACTGGGCTGTGTTGTCTGTCCAGGACAGGACTGACTGTCTCTGTCTCCATGATGTCTAAGTATTACTGTATCTAGTTGTTATAGACTGGGCTGTGTTGTCTGTTCAGGACAGGACTGACTGTCTCTGTCCATGATGTCTAGTATTACTGTATCTTAGTTGTTTTACTGACTGGGCTGTGTTGTTCTGTTCCAGGACAGGACTGACTGTCTCCATGATGTCTAGTATTAAATGTATTAGTTGTTAATTGACTGGGCTGTGTTGTCTGTCCGGACAGGACTGACTGTCTCCATGATGTCTAGTATTACTGTATCTAGTTGTTATTGACTGGGCCTGTGTTGTCTGTTCGGGCAGGACTGACTGTCTCCATGATGTCTAGTATTACTGTATCTAGTTGTTATATGACTGGGCTGTGTTGTCTGTCCAGGACAGGACTAGACTGTCTCCATGATGTCTCATATTACTGTATCTAGTTGTTATTGACTGGGCTGTGTTGTCTGTCCAGGACAGGATGACTGTCTCCATGATGTTCATATTACTGTATCTAGTTGTTATTGACTGGGCTTGTGTTGTCTGTCCAGGCAGGACTGACTGTCTCCATGATGTCTAGTATTACTGTATCTAGTTGTTATTGACTGGGCTGTGTTGTCTGTCGCACTGTAGGGGCTAAAACAGGCCCTGTCTGTCAGTCTGTCACTGTGTAGGGGCTAATACAGGCCCTGTCTCCTGTCTGTCTGTCTGTAGGGTCTAATACAGGCCCTGTCTGTCTGTATGTCTGTCTGTCTGTCTGTAGGGGCTAATACAGGGCCTGTTTCCTGTCTGTCTGTCTGTCTGTCTGTCTGTAGGGGCTAATACAGGCCCTGTCTCCTATCTGTCTGTCTGTCTCCTGTCTGTCTGTACGGCTGTTGGTCGGTGCAAATACAGGCCTTGTCTCCTGTCTGTCTGTCTGCCTGTAGGGGCTAATACAGACACTTACCACAGGGTAAGACAAGAACAGGTCAAGGACAGAACTAGGTCAAATACAAAAACGAAGGCACACGTAGCCTACATATCAATGCACACAAACTATCTGGGTCCAATAGGAGAGAGGCGTGTGGCGTGTCTTTATCTGGTTTCTGAAACCAGGTTTGATGTTTATTTTAGCAATATGAGATGGAAGGAAGTTCCATGCAATAATGGCTCTATATTATACTGTTGTACGCTTTCTGGAATTTGTTCTGGATTTGGGGACTGTGAAAAGACCCCTGGTGGCATGTCTGGTGGGGTAAGTGTCTGTGTCAGAGATGTGTGTAAATTGACTATGCAAACAATTTGGGATTTTCAACACATGAATGTTTCATTCTGATAGGCTCTGATGGCTGTGCTCCTGCCAATACGACCACAATAGAATCGGTCATTAAGGCATTTCTCAGCCCTGAGTCCCAAATGGCAACCGATTACCACTGTAGTGCACTACTTTAGGCTCGTAGGACTCAACAGTTAGTGCACTATAGAGGGGATAGGGTCCCACAACCCAGATCTTTATTACCGTTACATCTGGGGCTAATTAGACCTGGCCCAGCCAATCAGCAGACCTCGTTCTGACACCACCTTTCTCTGTCTCACCATGTCAGGGAATACTAGCCAATCAGTCAGTAGACCTCGTTCTGACGCCACCTTTCTCTGTCTCACCATGTCAGGGAATACTAGGCAATCAGCAGACCTCGTTCTGACGCCACCTTTCTCTGTCTCACCATGTCAGGGAATACTAGCCAATCAGCAGACCTCGTTCTGACGCCACCTTTCTCTGTCTCACCATGTCAGGGAATACTAGCCAATCAGCAGACCTCGTTCTGACCCACCTTTCTCTGTCTCACCATGTCAGGGAATACTAGCCAATCAGCAGAACTCGTTTCTGACGCCACCTTTCTCTGTCTCACCATGTCAGGGAATACTAGCCAATCAGCAGACCTCGTTTTGACACCACCTTTCTCTGTCTCACCATGTCGGGAATACTAGCCAATCAGCAGACCTGTTCTGACAGCCACCTTTCTCTGTCTCACCATGTCAGGGAATACTAGGCAATTAGCAGCTGCAATCCCAGCAACTAGTGTTTAAATGAGCCCTTTAGCTTAACGAACTGCATCCATCACAGTCTGCCCGTCGGCACGGCAACCAGGTCGTCGGCACGGCAATCAAGTCGACATAAAGGAGGATGAAGTAGTGGGATATAGAACCGGTGACTGAAATGGGGTTCCAGCTGTAGCTGTATGAATGAGGTCAATCACACTTACAGTGACTAACACATTCAGAGATGATATTGTGTTTGTTTACAATGAAGTCAGTGCTGATCTAGGATCAGGTCCTCCTTGTCTATATAATCTGATTCAGTGTGATCGAGAAGACAAACTGATCTAGGATCAGGTCCTCCTTGTCTATATATCTGATTCAGTGTGATCTAGAAGACAAACTGATCTAACGGATAG
>NW_019945456.1:39224-48260 GCF_002910315.2 Salvelinus sp. IW2-2015 | reverse complement strand
AGACCATGATATTTTGGTTATTTATAGCAGAGTATTGATAATGTTAATGGTTCCGCCCACTTGACATCTCCCTAGGCCGATGTGGCCCACGATGCGAAATTGGTTTGACACCCCTGCTGTTAGGGGCTAATACAGACACTTACCACAGGGTAAGACAAGAACAGGTCAAGGACAGAACTAGGTCAAATACAAAAACGAAGGCACACGTAGCCTACATATCAATGCACACAAACTATCTGGGTCCAATAGAGAGAGGCGTGTGGCGTGTCTTTATCTGGTTTCTGAAACCAGGTTTGTGTTTATTTTAGCAATATGAGATGGAAGGAAGTTCCATGCAATAATGGCTCTATATTATACTGTGTAGCTTTCTTGGAATTTGTTCTGGATTTGGGGACTGTGAAAAGACCCCTGGTGGCATGTCTGGTGGGGTAAGTGTCTGTGTCAGAGATGTGTGTAAATTGACTATGCAAACAATTTGGGATTTTCAACACATGAATGTTTCATTCTGATAGGCTCTGATGGCTGTGCTCCTGCCAATACGACCACATAAATAGGTCCATTAAGGCATTCACTTCACTATGAGCTCGTAGGACTCACATTTCTATGATATGCTCATTGCATTGCCTGTGCTCCGCCAATACAGACCCCTGACACCACTTTCCTGTCTCATAGGATACTAGCATCAGTCTCGTCAGCCTCCGTCCATGTCCAAATGCACGATACCTATGCACTACTTTAGCCGTGCTCAACAGTCAGGATACTAGCCTAGATACAGAGTGCACTACTTTAGCCCGTAGCCACCAGCAGGATACTAGCCCGTTCCAGTGGCCACTTTGAGGGGATAGTCCCACACCCAGATTTATTACCGTAACATCTGAGGCTAATTAGACCTGGCCCATCAGAATCAGCAACCGTCGTTCTGACGCCACCTTTCTCTGTCTCACCATGTCATGGGAATACTAGGCAGAATTAGCAGCGTGCATACCCAGCCAACTAGTGTTTATTATGACCCTTTAGCTTAACGAACTGCATCCATCACAGCTCTGCCCGTCGGCACGGCAAACCAGGTCGTCGGCACGGCAATCAAGTCGACATAAAGAAGGAGGATGAAGTAGTGGATATAGAACCGGTGACTGAAATGGGGTTCCAGCTGTAGCTTATAAACTGAGGTCAATAACACTTACAGTGACTAACACATTCAGAGATGATATTGTGTTGTTTACAATGAAGTCAGTGCTGATCTAGGATCAGGTCCTCCTTGTCTATATAATCTGATTCAGTGTGATCAGAAGCACAAACTGATCTAGGATCAGGTCCTCCTCTGTCTATATAATCTGATTCAGTGTGATCTAGAAGACAAACTGATCTAGGATCCAGTTCTCCCTTGTCTATAATGAACTGACTTCAGTGTGATCCTATGAAGACAAACGATCAGGATCAGAGGTCCTCCTCTCTAGTATAATCGATCAGGTGTGATCTAGAAGACAAACTGATCTAGATTCAGGTCCTCCTCGTCTATATATTCTGATTCAGTGTGATCTGAGAAGACCAAAACGATCTAGGATCAGGTCGCCCTGCGTCTATATAGATGCTGATTCAGTGTGATCTAGAAGGACAACTATCTAGGATCAGTCCTCCTCGTCAATATAATCTGATTCAGTGTGATCTAGAAGACAAACTGATCGTAGATCAGGTCCTCCGCGTCTATATAATTCTGAGCAGTGTGATCTCAGAAGACAAACTGATCTAGGATCAGTCCCTCCTCGTCTAGATAATCTGAGTTCAGTGTATCTAGAAGACAAACTGATCTAGGATCAGGTCCTCCTTGTGTCTATATAATCTGATTCAGGTGTGATCTAGGAAGACCAAAACTATCAGGATCAGGATCCTCCTGTCTATATAATCTGATTCAGTTGATCTAGAAGACAACTATCTAGATCGGCCTCCTTGTCTAATATTAATCTGATCAGTGTGATCTGAAAGACAACACTGATCTAAGGATCAGGTCCCCTTGCTCTATATAATCTATTCAGTTTGTGAATCTAGAAGAAACGGATTAGTAGATCAGACCTGTGAATACAGGCTCAGTATTGACTACTCACGATGTGAGCATGTCATCACACTTCATGTCCGTTGTCTCTCCCATCTTCCCCCTATTGTAGAACTTCCTGAAGAATTGACGCCCAACCCCACGGGTGTAGAATACACCACCACCAAGCCAGTAGTCCTACTGTCAGAACCAGCTGGGGGAGCAGAGAGAGAGGAGAGAGAGAAGAGAGAAGATGAGAAGAAGCAAGAGAGAGAGAGAGAAGGAGAGAGAGCAGAGGAGAGAGAGGAGAGAGAGTGGAAGAGAGAGGAGAGAGTTATTGTGAATGGTGAGAGGTAGGCATGTTTTAGGGGAGTTATTATATAAAATGCTAACCTTGCCTAATGTACGGTGAAGGTTAGCATGTCATAATGCTAACCTCCCTGGTTATTTAATGCGTGAATGAGGTTAGCATGTTTTAGGGGTTATGAGATAAAATGCAACCTTCCTAATTGTAACGGTGAGAGGTTTAGCCTGACTTGGGGTTATATATAAATGCTAACCTTGCGTAATAACAGTGAGAGGTTAGCATGGTCATAATGCTAACCTTTCCAATTAACGTGAGCAGGTTACCTGACTTGGGGCTATGATATAAAAATGCTTTAACCTTCTAATGTAACAGTGAAGAGTTAGCCTGTTTGAATGCTAACCTCCTTTAATTGGTAACGGTGAGAGATTAGCCATGCAATAATGCTAACCTCCTTAATTAACGGTGAGAGGTTAGCCTTCATTTGAGTTATTATTATTCACAATTCATCAGGACTATCCGTAACCATGGTAGCATCCAACATTACATGTAGACGGTTCAGAGACATATTTAATCTCATTTAGAATAAAAGTGACTCCAAAATGGGGAGTCACTTTTGCTAACACATTGCATTCATTAATATTGAGCACACCATCATTTCTGAAACAAAACCAAAAGAAACGCAGATGCATGCAAGGTGAATTTGTCCAAATACTATTGTTCCCCTAAAAGGGGACCGCTGTACAAAAATGCGTGTAAATTTTAAAACATTCACCCAATATGGTTGAACAGAGTGTTGGAGTACAGAGCCGAAAACCAACAAGCTACCAGTAACATATTTGTACTTTAGACCACTATTAGCCTACAGTAATATATATGTATCTTTAACACTATGTAACTAAGTAACATATTGTTATCTTTAGGAACCCACTAGTACCTACAGTAATATTATGTATCTTAGACACTATGTGATCTACAGGTAATTATATTGTATCTTTAAACACTAGTACCTTACAGTAATATATTGTATCTTGAGACACTATGTACCTTACAGAATATATTGTAGTCTTTAAAACACTATGTATCTAACAGTATATATTGTATCTTTAAACACTAGTATCTACCAGTAATATATTGCTATCTTTAGACACTATGTACTACAGGAATTATTGTATCTTTAAACACCTATGTATCTACAGTAATATATTGTAGCTTTAGACACTATGTACTAACAGTAATATATGGTATTCTTTAAACACTATGATTCTACAGTAATATATGCATCTTTAGGACACATGTATCTACAGTAATATATTGTTATCTTTAAACACCTATGATCTACAGTAATATATTGTATCTTTTAGACCACTATGATCTACAGTAATATATTGTATCTTTAGAACACTATGTATCTTACAGTAATATTATTGTATCTTTAGACACTATGTATCTACAGTAATATATTGTTATCTTTAAGACACTGTAGCTACAGTAATATATTGTATCTTGAAACACTATGGATCTACAGTAAGATATTGTATCTTAGGAACCAACCTATGTATCTACAGTAATATATTATCTTTAAACAATCTATGTATCTAACAGTAAATATATTGTATCTTAGGGGACCACTAGTATCTACAGTAATATATTGTATCTTAAACACTATGATCTACAGTAATATATTGTATCTTTAGACAGCTATGGATCTACAGTAATATATTGTATCTTAAACCACTATGTATCTACAATAATATATGTGTATCCTTAAAAACACATATGTATCTACATAATATATTGTAATCTTTAGACACTATGTATCTACAGTAATATTGTATCTTTAAACACTATTATCTACAGTTAATATATGGTATTCTTGAGACACTATGTATCTACAAGTAAATATTGTATCTTTAAAACACTATTGTATCACAGTAATATATTGTATTCTTTAGACACATGTATGCTACAGTAATATATTGTAATCTTTAACACAAACTATGTATTCTACAGTAATATATGTAATCTTTAGACACTATGATCTTACAGTAATATATTGTATCTTTAGACACTATGTACCTACAGTAATAATTGTATCTTTAGACCCCCCCCCCCCCCCCAAAAACTTTTAAATTTTTGTATTTTTTTTTTTTCAACAACAGGTTTGTTAAAAAATAAATTAATGTTATCTTTAAACACGATGTAGTCTAACAGTTAATTATATTGTATCTTTAAACACTAGTATCTACAGTAAGTAATTGTATCTTAGAACACTACGTATCTACATAATATATTGTACTTTAAACGACTATGTATTACAAATATATTGTAACTTTAACACATTGTATCTACAGTAATATATTGATCTGTTAGACAAACTATGCTACCTACCAGTAATATATTGTATCTTAGGACACTATGTATCTACAGTAATATATTGTATCTTTAAACACTATGTATTCACAGTAAGTATATTGTATCTAAACCCACTATGTACCTACAGTAACATATGTTATCTTTAAACACATGTATCTACAGGAACTAAGTGTATCTTTAAACACTAGTATCTACAGTAAGTTATATTGTATCTTTAGACACTATGTACCTACAGAAGATATTGTATCTTTAGACACTATGTATCCACAGTAATATATTGTATCTTTAAACCAACTACTATCGACCAGTAATATATTAGTATCTTTAAACCTATGTATCTACAGTAATATATTTGTATCTTTTTAAACACTATGTATCTACAGTAATATATTGTATCTTTAAACACTATGTATCTACAGTAAATATTGTATCTTTAAACACTTGTATCTACAGTAAAATAATATTGACTTTAAACACTATGATTCTTACAGTAATATATGTTATCTTGAAACCACTATGTATCTACAGTAATATATTGATCTTTAAACACTCTGTACCATACAGTAATATATTGTATCTTTAACACCTATGTATCTACCAAGTAATATATTGTATCTTTTAAACCACTAATCTTACAGTACACAATTTGTATCTTCTTAAAACACTATGGATCTACAGAATATATTGTTTATCTTAAACACTATCTACAGTAATATATTGTATTTTAAACCAACTAGTACTACCAGTTAATAATTTGTATCTGTAAACACATTTATCTACAGTAATATACTTGTATCTTTAAAACACTAGGTTATCTACAGTAAACATATTGATCTTTAAACACTATGTATCTACCGAATACTATTGTATCTTAAACACTATGTATCTACTAGTAATATATTGTGATCTTTAAACCACATGTATCTACAGTAATATATTGTAGCTGTAAACACTAGTATCTACAGTGAATAGGATGTATCGGTTAAACACTAGGTATCTACAGTAATATTATTGTATCTTTTACAACACTATGTACCTACAGTAATATATTGGATCTTTAGACACTATGTACCTACTAGAACATATTGTATCTTTAAACACTATGATCTACGAGCTATATAATTGTATCTTGTAAACCACTATGTACCTACAGTAATATATTGTATCTTTAAACACGGTATGTATCTACAGTAATATATTGTTATCTTTAGACACTGTGATCTAACCAGTAACATAATCTGCAATCTTTAAAACACTATGTATCTACAGTAATATATTGTATCTTTTAAACCACCTGTGATCGTATCGAAAGTAATATATTGTATCTTTAACACTGTGTATCTACAGTAAAATATTGTATCTTTAAACACTATGTATCTACAGTAATATATTGATCTTTAAACACTATGTATCTTACAGTAAATTGTATCTTTAAACACGTAGTATCTACAGTAAATATTGATCGTTAAACACGGTATTGTATCTACAGTAATATAATTGATCTTTAGACCAACTGTTGTATTCTAACAGTAACATAGTGTATGCTTTAAACACTATGTATCTACAGTAAATATATGTATCTTTAAAAAACTATGTATCACAGAATATATTGTATCTTTAAACACTAGGTATCTACAGTAATATATTGTATCTTTAAAAACACTATGTATCTACGAGAATATATATGTAATTCTTTAAAACACTATGTATCTACTAGTAATAGGTATCTTAAACCCACTATGTATCTACAGTAATAATGTATCTTTAAACACTAATTGTACCTACAGTAATATATTGAGCTTAGACACTATGTACCTACAGTAAGCATATGTATCTTTAAACACTAGTACCTACAGTAATATATTGTATCTTAAACACTATGTACCTACCAGTAATATTATTGTATCTTAAAACACTATGTACCTACGTAACATAATTGTATTCTTTAAACACTATAGTACCCTACAGTAAGTATATTGGATCTTTAAAACACTAGGGACCTTACAGTAACATATGGTATCTTTAAACCACTAGTATCTACAGTAACATATTGTATCTTTAAACACTAGACCAACAGAACAATCTGTATCTTTAAACACTATTTGTACCTACAGTAACATATGTATCTTTAAAACACTACTTAAACACTGCATAAACATATCTACCTACAGTAAATATACTTGTTATCCTTTAAACAACTATGTATCTACAGTAACATATTGTTATCTTTAAACACTTTACCTTTAACACTGCATAAACACTATGTACCTACAGAATATATTGTATCTTTAAACACTATGTGATCTACAGTAACATTATTGTATCTTTAAAACACTACTAATTAAACACTTGCATAAACACTATGTACCGTACGTAATATATTGTATCTTTAAACACTACCTTAAACACCTCAATAAACACTATTACCTACCAGTAATATATTGTTTCTTTAAAACACTATGTACCTACATAATATATTGTATCTTAAACACGGATGTATATCGACCAGTAACATATTGATCTTTAAACACGGTATGTTATCATACAGAAACATATTGTATCTTTAAAACACTGTATGTATCTAAGTAACATATTGTATCTTTAAAACCACGATGTATCTACAGTAACATATTGTATCTTAAACACTATGGACCTACCAGTAATATATTGTATCTTTAAACACATATGTACCTCAGTAACATATTGTATCTTTAAAACACGGTATTTGGTATCTACAGTAACATATTGTATCTTTAAACACTATTGATACCGCTACAGTAACAGATTGGATCTTTAAAACACTATGCTACCTACAGTTAATATATTGTATCTTAAACCCTATTGTACCTACAGTAACATAATTTGATTTAAACCCTATACCTACCCCAGTAACATATTGACTTTAAACCCTATGTACCGTACAGTAACAGATTGTAGCTTTAACACTGTATTTATCTACAGTAATATATTGATCTTTAAACACTATGTACCTACAGAATAATATATGTCGTGAATTGTACCCCCATACAGTAACATATTGATATCTTTAAACCACTGTAATGTATCTACCAGTAATATATATGTATCTTTAGAACACTGGTAGTACCTACAGTAATATATTGTATCTTTAGACACTGTATGTATCTACAGTAATATATTGTATCTTTAGACAGTGGTTTGTAGAATACTAAGTACCGACATAGTGATACAGTCAAGAGCAGACACAGTACCTGTTTGCCGTTGTGCGTGACAGAAGACAGGATGGTGCGGAGGGTCTTGAAGCCCATGGCGATATCCAGGAGATGAGCAGCAAAGAAGAAGTTGTTATAGTGACCCAGGATGGACATGGTCATATACCAAGCCAGGTACAGGAACGACTGCAGGGGTCAGACAGAAGAAGAAGAAGACGACGAAGACGAAGAAGACGAAGAAGAAGAGTTAGAAATAGTGTCTGCTAAATGGCATATAAAATGTATTATTGTATATTAAATATGCAGTTGAAGTTACTTAGCATGATGCAATAAGTCTTTATTTACATTGTCTGTGAAGACGACTCCTAGTTTCCAGATCTGGTACTTCACATCAACAGAGTTTAATCTGTAACAGAACAGGGGAGATAGGAGAGAGGACACAACATTAACAGAGTTTAATCTGTAACAGAACAGGGGAGACAGGAGAGAGGACAGAGTTTAATCTGTAACAGGACAAGGGGAGACAGGAGAGAGAACACAACATCAACAGGATTCATGTTGGGGTGTATTTGTCATCGATCAGGCCTCCTTCTGCCACCATCCTGTACAGTGATTGGTCCTGCTGCCACCATGCTGTACAGTGATTGGTCATTACAACCATCTTCCAACTGAAACACTTAAAACATTAGCTTTCAAAACACCTCTCAGTATATTGGCTTCAGAGGAAGCTTCGTCCATATGAACAACAGGGAGAGAGAAAGGTGCACATTTAGAAGGTGGAACTAGATGTTTCGTTCTCTCTAAGTTAGAGTAAGCTTCCCCATCTATGAGCTTTAATGATCTAAGTTCAATGCCTGTTGAAGGGTCCAACAGGCACTGTCAGGGACATCCAAATCAAATCTAATGTTATTGGTCAAACACATATTTACAGATGTTATTGTGGGTGTAGCGAAATGCTCCCCCCACCCCTTCACCCTCCATCCCCTCCCCCTCCCCTGTCATTTCTCCCCCATCACCACCAGCCCCCTACCCAGCTCTGTCTCCCCACCCCCAGACTCCCTTCACCCTCCATCCCCTCCCCCTGCCCCTGTCATTTCCTCCCCCATCACCACCAGATCCACCTACCATCTCTCTCC
>NW_019945456.1:26224-32536 GCF_002910315.2 Salvelinus sp. IW2-2015 | reverse complement strand
GGTTCTAAACTGGTTCTAAACTGGTTCTAAACTGGTTCTAAACTGGTTCTAAACCGGTTCTAAGCATGTTCTAAGCATGTTCTAAACGGGTTCTAAATGGGTTCTAAACAGGTTCTAAACGGGTTCTAAATGGGTTCTAAACAGGTTCTAATGTGGTTCTTGTCACGACTTCCGCCGTAGTCGGCTCCTCTCCTTGTTCGGGCGGCGTTCGACGTCACCGGCTTTCTAGCCATCGCCGCTCCATTTTTTCCATTGTTCCATTTGTTTTGTCTTGTTCCCTGCACACCTGGTTTACATTCCCCAATCACACTGCATGTATTTATTCCTCTGTCCCCCCCCAAATTGTTTTGTTACGTGTTTCGTGTTACACGCCAGGCTGGGTTTTCCCCTGTATTCCCTGGTATTTCACGAGGGATGTTTAATTGTTAAACATTTGCTTATTTTTGTGACTGTTTCGTGGCCTTGCACTTTTTACCTTTGTCTGGAGGTTTTGACGCAGTGGCGTATGTCTGTTTTATTGCCTCTGCCTAAATAAAGTGTACGCCTGTTCACAACTCTCTGCTCTCCTGCACCTGACTTCTCCACCAGTAGCGCACAACCTTGACAGTTCTAAATATGTTGTAAATTGGTTCTAAACTGGTTCTAAATATGTTGTAAATTGGTTCTAAACTGGTTCTAAATATGTTGTAAATTGGTTCTAAACTGGTTCTAAATATGTTGTAAATAGGTTCTAAACTGGTTCTAAATATGTTGTAAATAGGTTCTAAACTGGTTCTAAACAGGTCACTGATGTAGAGCTAAATGTACATAACTGAGAGACTTCAGTGAATATGGATTCAGACCTACCTTCCTCTTCACAAACTTATCCCAGTAGTTGTTTGGAAACGATCTGAAAATCAAAACCAAAGTACATTACATTACTAATCCACATCCTCCAAAACAAAAACTATTATCCACATGCTCAGTCTATACAGAGTACATAATCCAGCGATGGAATAGCTTAACGAAAACGGTTTGCCATATTCATTCATTTACAGAGACCTCTATATCATTAATATGTGATCTGTAGGGCTGCAGAGTCAAAGCACCACCACCGCGAGACGAGCGTGATCGTTAGGTTTGACATTTAAACATTTAGAGGACAATTAGCCCAGCCTGTGGCCTCTGTGGACCCGGACCATGCTGTAATAGCTCTGCTGTAATAGCTGACTGGGTCCCAAATGGCACCCTATACCCTACACAGTGCACTACAGAGAGGATATCCCCCATCACGACCAGTCCCCTACCCAGCTCTGTCCTCCCACCCCAGACTCCCTTCACCCTCCACCCCTCCCCGATCACCACCAGTCCCCTACCCCAGCTCTGTCCTCCCACCCCCAGACTCCCTTCACCCTCCACCCCTCCCCCATCACCACCAGCCCCTACCCAGCTCTGTCCTCCACCCCCCCAGACTCCCTTCACCCTCATCCCCTCCCATCACCACAGCCCCCTACCAGCTCTGTCCTCCCACCCCAGACCTCCCTTCACCCTCCATCCCCTCCCCACCCATCCTCCACACACCAGTCCCCTACCCAGCTTCTGCCTCCACCCCCAGACTCCCTTCACCCTCCATCCCCTCCCCCTCCCCTGTCATTTCTCCCCCATCACCACCAGCCCCTACCCAGCTCTGTCTCCCACCCCAGACTCCTTCACCCTCCATCCCCTCCCCCTCCCCTGTCATTTCTCCCATCAACCACCAGCCCCCTACCCAGCTCTGTCTCCCCACCCCCAGACTCCCTTCACCGCTCCATCCCCTCCCCTCCCCTGCATTCTCCCCATCACCACCAGCCCTCCTACCCAGCTCTGTCTCCCCACCCCCAGACTCCCTTCACCTCCATCCCTCCCCCATCACCACCAGCCCCCTACCCAGCTCTGTCCCCCACCCCCAGACTCCCTTCACCCTCCAATCCCCTCCCCATCACCACCACCCCCTACCCAGCTCTGTCTCCCCACCCCCAGACTCCCTTCACCCTCCATCCCTCCCTCCCCTGTCATTTCTCCCCCATCACACCAGCCTCCTACCCAGCTCTGTCTCCCCACCCCAGAACTCCCTTCACCCTCATTCCCCTCCCCCATCCACCACCAGCCCCCTACCCAGCTTCTGTCTCCCCACCCCAGACCCCCTTCACCCTCCATCCCCTCCCCCTCCCCTGTCATTTCTCCCCATACCAAGCCCCTACCAGCTCTGTCTCCCCACCCCAGACTCCCTTCACCCTCCACCCATCCCCTCCCCTGTCATTCCCCCCATCACCACCAGCCCCCTACCCAGCTCTGTCTCCCCACCCCAGACTCCCTTCACCCTCCATCCCTCCCCCTCCCCTGTCATTTCTCCCCCCATCACCACCAGCCTCCTACCCAGCTCTGTCTCCCCACCCCCAGACTCCCTTCACCCTCCATCCCCTCCCTCCCTGCATTTCTCCCATCACCACCAGCCTCCTACCCAGCTCTTCTCCCCACCCCAGACTCCTTCACCCTCCATCCCCTCCCCCATCCCCCACACCACCAGCCCCCTACCAGCTCTGTCTCCCCACCCCCAGACTCCCTTCACCCTCCATCCCCTCCCCCATCACCACCAGCCTCCTACCCAGCTCTGTCTCCCCACCCCCAGACTCCCTTCACCCTCCATCCCCTCCCCCATCACCACCAGTGCCTACCCAGCTCTGTCTCCCCACCCCCAGACTCCCTTCACCCTCCATCCCCTCCCCCATACCACCCATCCCCTACCCAGCTCTGTCTCCCCACCCCAGACTCCCTTCACCCTCCATCCCCTCCCCACATCACCACCAGCCCCACCCAGCTTGTCTCCCCACCCCCAGACTCCCTTCACCCTCCATCCCCTCCCCTCCCTGTCATTTCCCCATCACCACCAGTCCCCTACCCAGCTCTGTCCCCTCCCCACCCCCAGACTCCCTTCACCCTCCATCCCCTCCCCTCCCCTGTCATTTCTCCCCATCACCACCAGCCCCTACCCAGCTCTGTCTCCCCACCCCAGACCCCTTCACCCTCCATCCCCTCCCCCATCACCACCAGCCCTCCTACCCAGCTTTGTCTCCCCACCCCCAGACTCCCTTCACCCTCCATCCCTCCCCCATCACCACCAAGTCCCCTACCCAGCTCTGTCTCCCCACCCCCAGACTCCCTTCACCCTCCATCCCCTCCCCCATCACCACCAGTCCCCTACCCAGCTCTGTCTCCCCCACCCCCAGACTCCCCTTCACCCTCCATCCCCTCCCCCATCACCACCAGCCCCCTACCCAGCTCTGTCTCCCCACCCCCAGACTCCCTTCACCCTCTCCATCCCCTCCATCACCACCAGCCCCTACCCAGCTCTGTCTCCCCACCCCCAGACTCCCTTCACCCTCCATCCCTCCCCTCCCCTGTCATTTCTCCCCCATCACCACCAGTCCCCTACCCAGCTCTGTCTCCCCACCCCCAGACTCCCTTCACCCTCCATCCCCTCCCCCTCCCTGTCATTTCTCCCCATCACCACCAGCCCCCTACCCAGCTCTGTCTCCCCACCCCAGAGCTCCCTTCACCCTCCATCCCCTCCCCCATCACCACCAGCCCCCTACCCAGCTCTGTCTCCCCACCCCAGACTCCCTTCACCCTCCATCCCCTCCCCCATCACCACCAGCCCCCTACCCAGCTCTGTCTCCCACCCCAGACTCCCTTGCACCCTCCATCCCCTCCCCCATCACCACCAGTCCCCTACCCAGCTCTGTCTCCCACCCCAGACTCCCTTCACCCTCCATCCCCTCCCCATCACACCAGCCCCCTACCAGCTCTGTCTCCCCACCCCCAGACTCCCTTCACCCTCCATCCCCTCCCCCATCACCACCAGCCCCCTACCCAGCTCTGTCCCCCACCCCCAGACTCCTTCACCCTCCATCCCTCCCCCATCACCACCAGCCACCTACCCAGCTCTGTCTCCCCACCCCCAGACTCCCTTCCACCTCCATCCCCTCCCCCATACCACCAGTCCCCTACCAGCTCTGTCTCCCCACCCAGACTCCCTTCACCTCCATCCCTCCCCCATCACCACCAGCCTCTACCCAGCTCTGTCTCCCACCCCAGACTCCCTTCACCCTCCATCCCCTCCCCATCACCACCAGCCCCTACCCAGCTCTGTCTCCCCACCCCCAGACTCCCTTCACACCTCCATCCCCTCCCCCATCACCACCAGTCCCCTACCCAGCTCTGTCTCCCCACCCCAGACTCCCTTCACCCTCCATCCCTCCCCATCACCCACAGCCCCTACCAGCTTGTCTCCCCACCCCAGACTCCCTTCACCCTCCATCCCCTCCCCCATCACCCACAGTCCCCTACCCAGCTCTGTCTCCCCACCCCAGACTCCCTTCACCTCCATCCCCTCCCCCATCACCACCGAGCCTCCTACCCAGCTCCTTGTCTCCCCACCCCCGACTCACACTGCGGCTAACGAGCTGTCCTTCTTGGGTTTCTTCTTCTCGTGGGCGTCACTGAAGTCCAGAGCAGCCTTGTCCATACCCAGCAGCTCACTGATGCGGTCATGGCCGTAGAACTCTCCATACTTATCCATCACCTGCAGGGGAACCACACAGCTTTCACTCTAACTGTTCTAAACAGGTTCTAAACTGGTTCTAAATATGTTTAAACAGGTTCTAAACTGGTTCTAAATATGTGTAAACAAGTTCTAAACAACTTCTAAACTGGTTCTAAACTGGTTCTAAACAGGTCTCTAAACAGGTTCTAAACTATGTTTGTAAACAGGTTCTAAACTGGTTCTGTGTTCTAAATATGTTGAAACTGGTTCTAAACTGGTTCTAAAATATGTTGTAAACAGGTTCTAAACTGGTTCTAAAAAGTGGTTCTAAAATATGTTTGTAAACTTGGTTCTAAACAGGTTCTAAACTGGTTCTAATAATGTTGTAAACTGGTTCTAAACAGTTCTAAACAGGTTCTAAACTGGTTCTAAACAGGTTCTAATTAAACTGGTTCTTAAAAATATGTTGTTGTTAAACAGGTTTCAAACTGGTTTCTGTGGTCTAAAATATGTTGTTAAACTGGTTCTAAACTGGTCTAAACCAGGTTCTAAATATCTGTAAACTGGTTTCTAAACAGGTTCTAAATATGTGTAAACGGTTGTAAACAGGTCTTAAACTGTTCCTAAACCAGGTTTCTAATAATGTTGTAAAACTGGTTGTAAACAGGTTCTAAACTGGTTCTAAACAGGTTTCTAATATGTTGTAAACTGGTTGTAAACAGGTTCTAAACTGGTTCTAAAGTGGTTCTAAATATGTTGTAAACTGGTTCTAAAACAGGTTCTAAACTGGTTCTAAATATGTTGTAAACTGGTTCTAAACAGGTTCTAAACAGGTTCTAAACTGGTTCTAAACAGGTTCTAAACTGTTTAAATAGTTTACAGGTTTCTAACTGGTTCTGTGGTTCTAAATATGTTGTAAACTGGTTCTACTGGTTCTAAACAGGTTCTAAAATATCTTGTAAACTGGTTCTAAACAGGTTCTAAATGTTGTAAACTGGTTTGTAAACAGGTTCTAAAATGGTTCTAAACAGGTTCTAATATGTTGTAAACTGGTTGTAAACAGGTTCTAAACTGGTTCTAAACAGGTTCTAAATATGTTGTAAACTGTTGTAAACAGGTTCTAAACTGGTTCTAAAGTTCTAAATATGTTGTAAACTGGTTGTAAACGAGGTTTAAACTGGTTCTAAAGTGTTCTAAATATGTTTGTAAACTGGTTTCTAAAAACAGGTCACTGATGTAGACTAAATGTATATCACTGAGAGACTTCAATGAATTCAGACCTACCTTCCTCTTCACAAACTTATCCCAGTAGTTGTTTGGAACGATCTGAAAATCAAAACCAAAGTACATTACATTAGTAATCAACATCCTCCAAACAAAAACTATTATCCCATGCTCAGTTCTATACAGAGTACATTATCCAGCGATGGAATGGATTAACGAAAACGAATGAAAATGAATGATACCGCCATATTCATTCATTTATAGAGACCCTTTATATCATAATAATTGTGATCCGTAGGGCTGCAGAGTCAAAGCACCACCACCGCGAGACGAGCGTGATCGTTAGGTTTGACATTAAACATTTAGAGGACAATTAGCCCAGCTTGTGGCCTCTGTGGACCCGGACCATGCTGTAATAGCTCTGCTGTAATAGCTGACTGGGTCCAAATGGCACCCTATACCCTACACAGTGCACTACTTTTGGTCAGAAGCTGGTCTACAGTAGTGCACTAGGTAGGGTATCTGGT
>NW_019945456.1:25020-26199 GCF_002910315.2 Salvelinus sp. IW2-2015 | reverse complement strand
GGTGCCATTAGGGAGGCTGTGATAATGAACTAAGCAGTAACTGAGCGGTAACAGTGGACTTACCCAGTGTTAATCACTAGTCGGTCCCACTGGCCTTTAATGTCATCCTCCGACGGCTGCTCTGTGATGTAGAGACCGTCAAACTCCAGCTTCCTCGCCACCTCCTTCTCACGCTTGAAGATCACCAACGGGACCTGGTGGGTAAACAGGCATGGAGGAAGGATGGATCAGAGAGGTGGACAACTCTACCTTGAGGCTGTAGTAACCTACCGAGAGACAGTAGTAACCAACCTTGAGGCTGTAGTAACCTACCGAGAGACAGTAGTAACCTACCGAGAGACAGTAGTAACCTACCGAGAGACAGTAGTAAACTACCGAGAGACAGTTGTGACCTACCGAGAAACAGTAGTAACCTACCGAGAGACAGTAGTAACCTACCGAGAGACAGTAGTAACTACAGAGAGACAAGTAGTAACCTACCGAGAGACTGTAGTAACCTACCGAGACAGTAGTAAACTACAGAGAGACAGTAGTAACCTACCGAGAGACAGTAGTAACCTACAGAGAGACAGTAGTAACCTACCGAGAGACAGTAGTAAACTACAGAGAGACGTAATTTAACCTACCGAGAGACATAGTAACCTACCGAGAGACGTAGTAAACTACCGAGAGACAGTACTAAACTACCGAGAGACAGTAGTAACCTACCGAGAAGACAGTAGTAACCTACAGAGAGACAGTAGTAACCTACCGAGAGACTGGTAAGTAACCTACCCGAGACAGTAGTAAATCTACAGAGAGACAGTAGTAACCTACCGAGAGACAGTAGATAACCTACGAGAGAGACAGTAGTAAACCTACCGAGAGACAGTAGTAAACTACAGAGAGACAGTATTAACCTACCGAGAGACAGTAGTAACCTACCGAGAAGACTGTAGTAACCTCCCGAGAGACAGTAGTAACTACCGAGAGACAGTAGTAACCTACCGAGAGACAGTAGTAACCTACAGAGAGACAGTAGTAACCTACCGAGAGACCAGTAGTAACCTACCGAGAGACAGTAGTAAAACTACAGAGAGAACAGTAGTAACCTACCGAGAGACAGTAGTAACCTACAGAGAGACAGTAGTAACCTACCGAGAGACAGTAGTAACCTATCAGAGAGACAGTAGTAACCTA
>NW_019945456.1:18397-22309 GCF_002910315.2 Salvelinus sp. IW2-2015 | reverse complement strand
CCTACCGAGAGACAGTAGTAATAAACTACCGAGCAGACAGTTAGCCTGGCAGTATACCTACCGAGAAGAGCCAGTAGTAACTACCGAAGAGACCAGTAGTAAGTCTACTCCGAAGACAGTAGTAACCTACCGAGAGACAGTAGTAACCTACAGAGAGACAGTAGTAACCTACCGAGAGACTGTAGTAACCTACCGAGACAGTAGTAAACTACAGAGAGACAGTAGTAACCTACCGAGAGACAGTAGTAACCTACAGAGAGACAGTAGTAACCTACCGAGAGACAGTAGTAAACTACAGAGAGACAGGATTAACCTACCGAGAGACAGTAGTAACCTACCGAGAGACTGTAGTAACCTACCGAGAGACAGTACTAAACTACCGAGAGACAGTAGTAAACTACCGAGAGACAGTAGTAACCTACAGAGAGACAGTAGTAACCTACCGAGAGACTGTAGTAACCTACCGAGACAGTAGTAAACTACAGAGAGACAGTAGTAACCTACCGAGAGACAGTAGCTAACCTACGGAGAGACAGTAGTAACCTACCGAGAACAGTAGTAAACTACAGAGAGACAGTATGTAACCTACCGAGAGACAGTAGTAACCTACCGAGGAGACTGTAGTAACC
Organism: Salvelinus sp. IW2-2015; assembly: GCF_002910315.2. Taxonomy (NCBI): domain Eukaryota; kingdom Metazoa; phylum Chordata; class Actinopteri; order Salmoniformes; family Salmonidae; genus Salvelinus; species Salvelinus sp. IW2-2015. Next base: position 21,680 of record NW_019945456.1, on the reverse strand, counting down.
TACCGAGAGACAGTAGTAAACTACCGAGAGACAGTAGTAACCTACCGAGAGACAGTAGTAACCTACAGAGAGACAGTAGTAACCTAGAGACGCACAGTAGTAAAACCTACCGAGAGACAGTAGTAAACTACAGAGAGACAGTAGTAACCTACGAGAGCAGTAGTAACCTACAGAGAGACAGTAGTAACCTACCGAGAGACAGTAGTAACCTACCGAGAAGACAGTATAACCTACGAGAGACAGTAGTAACCTACCGAAGACAGTAGTAACCTACCGAGAAGACAGTAGTAACTACGAGAGACAGTAGTAAACCTACCGAGAGACAGTAGTAAGCCTACCAGAGACAGTAGTAACCATAGGAGAGACTAAGTAGTAACCTACCGAGAGACAGTAGTAACCTACCGAGAGACAGTAGTAAACTACACGAAGACAGTAGTAACCTAGCGAGAGACAGTAGTAACCTACCGAGAGACTGTAGTAAGCCTACCCGAGACAGTAGAAACTACAGAAGACAGTAGTAACCTACAGAGACAGTCAGTAACTACGAGAGACAGTAATAACCTACCGAGAGACAGTAGTAACCTACAGAGAGACAGTAGTAACCTACCGAGAGACAGTAGTAACCTACGAGAGACAGTCAGTTAACCTACCGAGAGACAGTAGTAAACCCTACCGAGAGACATAGTAACCTACCGAAGAACAGTAGTAAACTACGAGAGACAGTAGTAACTACAGAGACAGTAGTAACCTACGAGAACAGTAGTAACCTACCGAGAGACAGTAGTAACCTACCTTGAGGCTAGTAACCATACGAGAGGCAGTAGTAACCTACCTTGAGGCGTAGTAACCCTACCGAGAGACAGTAGTAACCTACCGAGAGACGTAGTAAGCTACCGAGAGACAGTAGATACCTACCGAGAGAACATTAGTAACCTACCGGAGACAGTAGTAACCTACCGAGGACAGTAGTAACCTACCGAGAAACAGTAGTAACCTACCGTGAGGCTGTAGTAACTACAGAGAGACAGTAGAAACCTACCAGAGAGACAGTAGTAACCTACGAGAGACCAGTAGTAAACTACCCGTAGAGACAGTAGAACCTACCGAGAGACAGTAATAACCTTACGAGAGACAGTAGTAACAGCAGTATCCTACCTTGAGGCAGGCAGTATCCTACCTTGAGCAGTAGTAACATCAGTATCCTACCTTAAGCAGTAGTAACAGCGAGTGATCCCACCTAAGAAGTAGTAAACAGCAGTATCCTACCTTAAGGCAGTAGTAACAGCAGTATCCTACCTTAAGGCAGTAGTAACAGCAGTATCCTACCCTAAGGCCAGTATATAGTAAAAATCAGTATCCTACCTTAAGAGCACCTTAGCCATACAACAGACAGTATTCCTACCCTTAGCAGTAGTAACAGCAGTATCCTACCTTAAGCAGTCAGTAACCTATCCTAAGACAGTAGTAACAGCAGTGTCTACCTTAAGCATAGTAACAGCAGTATCCTACCTTAAGGCAGTCAGTAACAGGCAGCATCCTACCTTAAGCAGTAGTAACAGCAGTATCCCACCTTAAGGCACGTAGTAACAGCAGTATCCTACCCTAAGGCAGTAGTAACAGCAGTATCCTACCTTTGAGCAAGTAGTAACAGCCAGTATCCTACCTTAAGCAAGCAGTAGTTAACAGTAGTATCCTACCCTAAGGCCAGTAGTAACAGCAGGCATCCTACCTTAAGACATAGTAGTAACAGCAGTATCCTACCCTAAGGCAGTAGTAACAGCAGTTCCTACCTTAAGGCAGTAGTAACAGCAGATCCATAACCTTAAGGCAGTAGTAACAGCAGCATCCTACCTTAAGGCAGTAGTAACAGCAGTATCACCTTGCGAGTCAACAGCACCATCCTACCTGGAAGACAGTAGTAACAGCAGTATCCTACCCTAAGCAGTAGTAACAGCAGTACCTACCTTAAGGCCAGTAGTAACAGCAGTATCCTACCTAAGCAGGAGTAACACAACCTTATCCTAAGGCAGTAGTAACAGCACTATCCTACCTTAAGGCAGTATAAACCTACCTTAAGGCCACACGTCCCAAGGCAGTAGTAACAGCAGTATCCTACCTTAAGGCAGTAGTAACCTATCCTAAGGCAGTAGTAACAGCAGCATCCTATCCTAAGGCAGTAGTAACAGCAGCATCCTACCTTAAGGCAGTAGTAACCTATGATGCAGCAGAAGGAGATGACAGTGTGTAGGATGGCCAGGATACGCAGGGTGGGCTCCATGTATCCGGTGCTCTCCTCCAGCACAAAGTGGACAAACACAGGTTCCTGCTGGGGGGTTTGAGGCTCCTGGGTGTCACTACCCTCCGTCACGGGGTCCCACCGCACACTGCTGCCTGCCCGGGGCCTTCTGCTTTCAGGCATCACCGCTGAGGAGGAGGACACCTGGAGGAGGGTGAGGGGGGAACAATGAACCACGGGCTCACTCTAAAACGACTATTCTTTAAACAGTGAGTAAGTAGCTGGATCCTCATGTATATAATCCATAGAAAATGTATTAGTAGAATATATATTGTTGGAGAGTTCTATCCCTCCGATGTTCTCCCCACCCAGTAACCCTCCAACAGCAGCATCACCAGAGGAATCCACGGAGGGGTAAAACGTAAAGCTACTTCCTACAGGTTGTGATTACCTTGTAGAAGAGGAGGATGAAGTTGATGGCGAAGGCCACAAACAACGCCAGCATTCTCATGTTGTAGAAGTTCCGAGCAAAATAGTTCTAGACCAGGAACTCCGTCTCAGACTGGGTATAGTGCTTGTGGGCTCTCCATGGCTTTGTGGAAGTCTCTCTTGAGATGACCCCTTTACCATCCGGTCGTACTCCTTCATAAGAATAATAAAACATTTCACTGGATTTGAAAAACACTAATCAAGACATTCAAACGCTACATTAAAAGTAGCAAAAGTACATTAAAAGTACATTAAAAGTACATTAAAAGTAGAAAAGTACATTAAAAGTACTCAGTTAAAAGTAGAAAAGTACATTTAAAAGTACAAAGTACATTAAAAGTAGAAAAGTACATTAAAGTACATTAAAAAGTAGAAAAGTACATTAAAAGTACGCATTAAAAGTAGTACATCTTAAAAGTACATTAAAAGGTTACAACAAGTACAAAGAAGTACATTAAAAGTACATTAAGTACTTAAAAAGTACATTAAAAGTACATTAAAAGTACATTAAAGTACATTAAAAAGGTACTAAAAGTACAAAAGTACATATAAAAAGCC
>NW_019945456.1:11483-18372 GCF_002910315.2 Salvelinus sp. IW2-2015 | reverse complement strand
AGAAAAAAAGTCAATCACAAACACATTGATGAGAGTGTGGCTGATAGAGAGGGTGGTGTGGCTGATAGAGGGGGTGGGGTGCCTGATAGAGAGGGTGGGGTGGCTGATAGAGGGGGTGGGGTGGCTGATAGAGAGGGTGGGTGGCTGATAGACGGGGGAGGTGGATGGTAGAGGGGGTGGTTGGCTGATAGAGGGGTGGGGTGGCTGATAGAGAGGGTGGTGTGGCTGATAGAGGGGGTGGGGTGGCTGATAGAGGGGTGGGGTGGCTGATAGAGGGAGTGGGGTGGCTGATAGAGGGGGTGGGGTGGCTGATAGAGGGGTGGGGTGGCTCATAGAGGGGTGGTGGCTGATAGAGGGGTGGGGTGGCTGAAAGAGGGGGTGGGGTGGCTGAAAGAGGGGGTGGTACGGCTAATAGAGGGGGTGGTGTGGCTGATAGAGGGGGTGAGGGTGGCTGATAGAGCAGGTGGGGTGGCTGTATGGGGGTGGGGGGCTGATAGAGGGGGTGGAGTGGCTGATAGAGGGGGTGGATTTAATATACAGTCCATCACAACACTGATGAGATGTTTGTGAAGGAGAGTGTGGCTGATAGAGGGGGTGGCGTGGCTGATAGAGGGGGTGAGGTGGCTGATAGAGGGTGTGAGGTGGCTGATAGAGGGGGTGGGGCGGCTAATAGAGGGGGTGGGGTGGCTGATAGAGGGTGGATGTGGCTGATAGAGGGGTGGGGTGGCTGATAGAGGGGGTGATGTGGCTGATAGAGAAGGTTGGGGTGGCTGATAGAGGGGGTGAATTTAATATACAGTCAGTCACAACACTGATGAGATATTTGTGAAGGAGAGTTTGGCTGATAGAGGGGGTGGCGTGGCTGATAGAGAGGGTGGTGTGGCTGATAGAGGGGTGGGTGGCTGAAGAGGGTGATGTGGCTGATAGAGAAGGTTGGGGTGGCTGATAGAGGGGGTGAATTTAATATACAGTCAGTCACAACACTGATGAGAATTTGTGAAGGAGAGTTTGGCTGATAGAGGGGGTGGCGTGGCTGATAGAGGGGGTGGGGTGGCTGATAGAGGGGTTGGGTGGCTGATAGAGGGGGTTGGGTGGCTGATAGAGGGGTGAGGTGGCTGATAGAGGGGGTGGGGTGGCTGATAGAGGGGGTGGGGTGGCTGATAGAGTGGGTGAGGTGGCTGATAGAGGGGTGGGGTGGCTGATAGAGGGGTGGGGTGGCTGATAGAGAGGGTGAGGTGGCTGATAGAGGGGTGGGGTGGCTGATAGAGGGGGTGGGGTGGCTGATATAGAGGGGGTGGTGTGGCTGATAGAGGGGGTGGGGTGGCTGAAGAGGGGGTGAGGTGGATGGTAGAGGGGGTGGTGTGGCTGATAGAGGTGGTGGGGTGGCTGATAGAGGGGGTGGGGTGGCTGATAGAGGGTGGGGTGGCTGATCGAGGGGAGGGGGATTGATTTAATATACATTAGCTCAGTCTTGTTCATATTGTGTTGTTAGCTGATTGCCAGAAAGTCTCTTCACAGCAGCTACGTGTGTCTCTCTCTCTCTGTGTGCGTGCGTGCGTGTGTGTGTGTGGTGTTGTGTGTGTGTGTGTGTGTGTGTGTGTGTGTGTGTGTGTGTGTGTGTGTGTGCGTGCGTGCGTGTGTGCGTGCGTGTGTGCGTGCGTGCGTCGTACCAGCAGCTTCCTCTGATAGGCGATGATTTTCTCCAGAAGGCAGACTCCTGCATGTCATGCTCATCAGACTTGGAGGTGTGCTGCTGTCTCACTTTAGCTTTCGGCTTCTCCTCCTTCCTCTTCTTCTCCTCCTGTCTCCTCTCCTCCTTCCTCCTCTCCTCCTCCTTCCTCCTCTCCTCCTCCTCCTGCTTCTCTCCATCCAGTCCCTGGACGGCAGGAACAGTCAGTTAACAGACACAGCAGAAGGAGGACAGTGTTTACAGCTGTTTGTTGATACATTACTTTACATTGTAATAATATTGCTCATCCACGATCAACTTAGTTTCATTGTATTTCAGGTGAACACACCAGAAGTAACAGAGGAAAGGGGAAGTGGTACATACTCTGCTTTCTCCGGCTCTGACTTGGCCTCCTTGGTTTCCTCAGTCCCTTCCTCTGAAGGGCTCTTAGCCTAAAACGGCAGAAACGCAGCACATCACAGAACAACATCAAGGGGCAGAGCAGCCTTATCAACACAGAGCAGAAACAGTCAATCGTGGTAATGTGTAGATAATGTGTTAGAGTGATGGGAGTCCAGGCAGGCCGACACTGTAGAGACACTAATGTCTCTTCCTGCTGGGAAAGCAATGGCTCAGGGAGGAGGGAGAGGGAGAGAGAGAGAGACAGTCTAGAACTAGAACAGTCTGCAGCACCCGGTCTCACCCTACTAGAATCCGAAGTCAAATGTCTACTGTTTGCTGATGATCTGGTGCTTCTGTCACCAACCAAGGAGGGCCTACAGCAGCACCTAGATCTTCTGCACAGATTCTGTCAGACCTGGGCCCTGACAGTAAATCTCAGTAAGACCAAAATAATGGTGTTCCAAAAAAGGTCCAGTCACCAGGACCACAAATTCCATCTAGACACCGTTGCCCTAGAGCACACAAAAAACTAACATACCTCGGCCTAAACATCAGCACCACAGGTAACTTCCACAAAGCTGTAAACGATCTGAGAGACAAGGCAAGAAGGGCCTTCTATGCCATCAAAAGAACATAAATTTCAACATACCAATTAGGATCTGGCTAAAAATACTTGAATCAGTCATAGAGCCCATTGCCCTTTATGGTTGTGAGGTCTGGGGTCCGCTCACCAACCAAGATTTCACAAAATGGGACAAACACCAAATTGAGACTCTGCATGCAGAATTCTGCAAAAATATCCTCCGCGTACAACGTAGAACACCAAATAATGCATGCAGAGCAGAATTAGGCCGATACCCACTAATTATCAAAATCCAGAAAAGAGCCGTTAAATTCTACAACCACCTAAAAGGAAGCGATTCCCAAACCTTCCATAACAAAGCCATCACCTACAGAGAGATGAACCTGGAGAAGAGTCCCCTAAGCAAGCTGGTCCTAGGGCTCTGTTCACAAACACAAACACACCCCACAGAGCCCCAGGACAACAGCACAATTAGACCCAACCAAATCATGAGAAAACAAAAAGATAATACTTGACACATTGGAAAGAATTACAAAAAAACAGAGCAAACTAGAATGCTATTTGGCCCTAAACAGAGAGTACACAGTGGCAGAATACCTGACCACTGTGACTGACCCAAACTTAAGGAAAGCTTTGACTATGTACAGACTCAGTGAGCATAGCCTTGCTAATTGAGAAAGGCCGCCGTAGGCAGACATGGCTCTCAAGAGAAGAACAGGCTATGTGCACACTGCCCACAAAATGAGGTGGAAACTGAGCTGCACTTCCTAACCTCCTGCCCAATGTATGACCATATTAGAGAGACTTATTTCCCTCAGATTACACAGATCCACAAAGAATTTGAAAACAAATCCAATTTTGATAAACATCCCATATCTACTGGGAGAAATTCCACACAGTGTGCCATCACACCGCAGCAAGATTGTACCCTGTTGCCACAAGAAAAAGGGCAACCAGTGAGAACAAACACCATTGTAAATACAACCCATATTTATGCTTATTTATTTTAACTTGTGTGCTTTAATCCATTTGTACATTGTTACAACACTGTAATATATAATATAACATTTGTAATGTCTTTATGTTTTGAACTTCTGTATGTGTAATGTTTTACTGTTAATTTGTATTGTTTATTTCACTTTTGTATAATATCTACCTCACTTGGCTTTGGCAATGTAAACACATGTTTCCCATGCCAATAAAGCCCCTTGAATTGAATTGAATTGAATTGACAGAGAGAGAGAGAGAGAGAGAGAGAGAGAGACGAGAGAAGAGAGAGAGAGACAGAAGAGACAGAGCAGACAGAGAGGGAGGGAGAGAGAGAGAGAGAAAGAGAGAGAGAAGACAGAGATAGAGAGAGAGAAGAGACAGCATTCCCTCCCCCATAGCCACACCCTAGCACAACTAATGACAAAATAACAACAAAACGGGAGTCACATCCTGCAGCTCTGTCGCAACGCTGGTTATGTAGCAATAGTCAATTGGTAAGGCGTCGACGGGAACTCCTTATGGTAGGACAGCGCGTATGCGTGCATGTCTCTTGGCAGCTTAGCACTGTAGACTACTTTATCCAACTGACCTTAACCCAGGGAAGAAAGTCTCTCAGAGCGTTCACAGTCAGCCCACTTGACACCCCTATCAGACCAAGAAAAATCACAGTCTACTTGAACAGCAGCAAATACTCAATCATGAGGCATCAAAGCCAAAGGAACTGAGTAAACATAAGAAATGGCTATAGATGGAAGGAATCGCAGTTTGGAAACCTTGACCAAAAAACAATTAGCAACCAGCAAACTTCAATCCGTTTTAGACACTTCCTGCGGTAAAACGTTCCCACTGCAATATGAAGGTGTAAACTTGGCCAGTCGAGAAAAACTAAACAGTATATTTGACCTCTCAAGCTTCCCTATCAAATCTAAAAATCTCAAATAGAAACCGAAGAAAATGAACAACAATGACAAATGGTTTGATAAAAGAATGCAAAAATCTAAAAATAAATGAGAAAACCTGTCCAACCAAAAACATAGAGACCCGCGAAAACCTGAGTCTACGCCTTCACTATGGTGAATGCACTAAAACAATACAGAAATTACAACACGGAAAAAGAAGAACAGCACGTTCAGAAATTTCAGCTCAATGATAATTGAAGAATCCATAACCTCTAACCAATTCTGGGAAAATTGGAAAACACTAAAACAACAACAACCACGAAGGAATTATCTATCCAAAATGGAGATGTGATGGGTAAACCACTTTCTCCAATCTTTTTTGGCATCCTATAAACAAAGAATAAAGAGCAAAAACATATACATGATCACAATACAAATCCTAGAATCAACTATTAAAGACTACCAAACCACTGGATTCTCCAATTACTTGAATGATTACAAGGACACCAATAAAAACCCTCCAACCAAAGCCTGTTGGTGTTGATGTATCCTTAATGAAGTATGATCAAATACACAGACAACAAATTCCAATTGGCTATATTTAAAACACTTTACATCGTCCTTAGCTCTGCATCTTCCCCAATATTGAACCAAGGACTGATCTCTCTCTTAGTACATTACAAGTACAAAAGTACATTAAAAGTACATTAAAAGTACAAAAGTACATTAAAAGTAGATGAAAAGTACCTTGAATGCGTCGGACGACGTCAGGTCTTTGAGTTTAAGGAACATGTCGAAGAACTTGAGGATCATCTCCACGTTGTTGGAGGACTCGACTAACATGTCTACCATCTGCTTCCCGATGGTTCCGTTAACCACGTTGCCTTCCAGCATGGACAGCAGCATCACAACCATGTCTTTCTGCAGATCCATCAACTCTTTCAACAACTCTATCTGGCTCGAGTCCTGAAGGGAGGACAACAACATCCACTTAGAAAACTGTTCAGAGCATCGAGAAAACATGGATGTGGCTGTTGCTAATGACGCTGCTGCTACCACTACACCTACAACTACTACCACTGCCACTACTACAACACCTACTACTACAACTACTACCACTGCCACTACTACTACTACTACACCTACTACTACTGCCACTACTACTACTACTACACCTACTACTACTACTACTGCCACTACTACTGCCACTACTACACCTACTACTGTAACTACTACTACTACTGCTACAACTACTACTACTGCTACTAATGCTACTGCTACTACTGCTACTACTGCTACTACTACACCTACTACTACCACTACTACTACTACTACTGATACTACTACAACTACTACACCTACTACTACTACTACTGCCACTACTACTACACCTACTAATGTAACTACTACTACTACTGCTACTACCACTACTACTACTGCTACTGCTACTACTAATGCTACTACTGATACTACTGCTACTACTACACCTACTACTACCACTACAACTACTACACCTACTACTACTACTGCCACTACTACTACTACTACACCTACTAATGTAACTACTACTACTACTGCTACTGCTACTACCACTACTACTACTGCTACTACTACTACTAATGCTACTACTGCTACTACTACTACTACTACTGCTACTACTGATACTACTGCTACTACAACAACTACTACTACTACTACTACTAATGCTGCTGCTACTACTACACCTACTACTACTACAACTACTACAACTACTCCTACTACTACTACTACTACTACTACTACCACAGCTCCTACTACTACACCTACTAATGTAACTACCAATGTAACTACTACTACTGCTACTACTACTACTTCTACTACTGTAACTACTACTTCTACTACTGTAACTACTACTACTACTACTACTGCTACTACTACTACTGCTACTAATGTAACTACTACTTCTACTACTGTAACTACTACTTCTACTACTGTAACTACTACTACTACTACTACTGCTACTACTACTACTGCTACTCATGTAACTACTACTTCTACTACTGTAACTACTACTGCTACTACACCTACAACTACTACCACTGCCACTACTACTACTACTACTGCCACTACTACTGCCACTACTACACCTACTACTGTAACTACTACTACTACTGCAACTACTACTACTGCTACTAATGCTACTGCTACTACTGCTACTACTACTACTGCTACTACTGCTACTACTACACCTACTACTACCACTACTACTACTACTACTGATACTACTGCAACTACTACACCTACTACTACTACTACTGCCACTACTACTACACCTACTAATGTAACTACTACTACTACTGCTACTAC
>NW_019945456.1:0-11476 GCF_002910315.2 Salvelinus sp. IW2-2015 | reverse complement strand
ATAGACAGACTCCTAGATGCATCATTTTAAACATTCAGATTCTAATGTCATTCAAAGAGGATAGACAGACTCCTAGACCTGCTCATTTAAAACCATTCAGATTCTTATGTATTCCATACAGCAGGACAGACAGACTCCTAGACTGCTCATTTAAAACCTTCCAGAGAAGATTACTCTGTAGCTCAATCCTCTCCATCATTCATGCGTTAGATATGGTATTGTCTTCATTAGTCCATCACATACCTACAGTATAACATAGAAGCAAGTTCCTTATTGTTTAGGACAATCCTTTAACCTACAGTATCTAAATACGAAGCAGTTTTCCTATTGTTATAGACATCTTTAACCTTACAGTAATCTGACATAGAAGCAGTTTTCCTTATTTTAATTTTTTCAGCAAGGTAAAAGTTTCGGAGCCAATCTGTAGTGGCACTGAGACAAACATTCAGTTAGAGCTTAGTGACACACATGATGAGAGACTTCTATGTGGTCAGTTGGGAGTGTTGTGAGGACGTAGAGGGGTTTGACGATGGGGGGCAACTTGGAATTGGCCTTCATTCACTGTGAGAGGACGTTGCATTGACACGGAGGAGATGAATAGGGGTCTCCTCAGCAGAATAGATCTCTCCATCTATAGGAGGCTCTAGTGCTGGGTATCTACGGAGACAAACAGAGACAATAGACTACAATCAAACCACTTGTTGATTTACACGGCCACGAAAGATTTACACCCCATTGTAAGTATTCACATTTTGCTGCACAAACATTTTTAATAATATTTGATTATACATTTGTTAAATTGGATCAATATTTTCAAGTATTATGTTGGCAGCATCATTTTATGGGTATGCTTGTCCTCGGAAGGACTGGGGAGTTTGTCAGGATCAAAAAACATTAGAGGAGCAGTCTTCTGAAACCGAACTTCTGGATAGAGTTGTTGAGGGGTCCTGACGGTCAGTCCTGATTTCTCTGAAACTAACTCTGGGATAGATCTGTTGGAGGTTCTGATGGGTCCAGTCTCTCGTCCTGATTTCTCTGAAACCTTAACTCTTCGGGATAGAGTTGTTGAGGGTCCTGACGGGTCCAGTCCTGATTTCTGAAACCCTAACTCTGGGATTAGAGTGTTGAGGGGTCCTCTGATGGCTAGTCTCAGTCTGATTTCCTGAAACTAACTCTGGATAGAGTTGTTGAGGGGTCTGACAGGTCTATCTTCAGTCCTGATTTCTTTGAAACCTAACTTGGGATAGAGTTGTTGAGTGTTTCCTGACGGGTCCAGTCCTGATTTCTTCTCTGAAACCAACTCTGGAGTAGAGTGTTGAGGGGTCCTGACGGGTTCCAGTCCTCAGTCCTGATTTCTCTAACCTAACTTCTGGGATAGAGTTGTTGAATGTTCCTTGCACGGGTTCCAGTCCATCTGATTTCTCTGAAACTAACTCTGGATAAGTTGTTGAGGGTCCTGATGGGTCCAGTCTCATTCTGATTTGTCTGAAACTAATCTGGATAGAAGTTGTTGAGGGGTTCTGAACCGGGTTCCAGGTCTCAGTCCTGATTTCTGAAAACTAACTCTGGGATGAGTTTTGAGGGGTCTGAATGGGTCCAGTCCAGTCTGATTTTCTGAAACCTAACTCTGGGATAGAGTTGTTGACGGTTCCGTACGGGTCCGTCTCAGTCGTGATTTCTCTGAAACTAACCCTGGGATAAGTTCGTGAGGGGTTCTGATGGGTCCAGTCTCAGTCCGATTTCTCTGAAAACCTAACTCTGGGATAGATTGTTGAGGGGTCTGGACGGTCCAGTCTCCGTCCTGATTTCTCTAAACTAACTCCTGGATGAAGTTGTTGAGGGTCCTGACGGTCCAGTTCCTGATTTCTCTGAAACCGTAACTCTGGGAATAGAGTTGTTGAGGGGTCCTGACGGATCCAGTCCTGATTTTTCCTGAAACAACTCTGGGATGAGTTGTTGGGCGGTTCCTGACGGTCCAGTCCTCAGTCGCTATTTCTCTGAAACCTAACTCTGGATAGAGTTGTTGAGGGGTTCTTGATGGGTCCAGTCTCAGTCCTGATTTCTCTGAAAACCTAACTCTGGGATAGAGTTGTTGAGGGGTTCTGATGGGTCCAGTCTCAGTCTGTTTCTGAAACTAACTCTGGATAGAGTGTTGAGGGGTCTCGACGGAATCCAGTCTAGATTTCCTGAAACCTAACTCTGGGATAGAGTGGTTGAGGGTCTGGACGGGTCCAGTCCTGATTTCTGAAACCTATACCTGGATAGAGTTGTTGAGGTCCTGATGGTCCGTCTCACGTCCTGCTTTAAATTTGCGTAAAAAATCAGAGAACACGGTCTGAATGTTGCTGTATATAATGGACTCCCAATCAATGTACTTAGCTTGAGTAATAATGAAGCAAAACGATGTATAAATGTTGCCCTATAGAGTTAAAGCAACAGATGGTGTAATTGTATTCAAATTTGCAAAGGTGGCAAGCATTAAACTCTCGGTGTGAAGACATACTCAATAAGAAACTTAGTTTTTAATTGTACTGTCTTTGGCCAAAAAGTTTTGAGACATGACACAAAAAATAATTTTCACAAAGTTTTGCTGCTTCAGTGTCTTTAGACTATTTTTTGTCAGATGTTACTATGGAATACTGAAAGTATAATTCAAAGGCATTTCATAAGTGTCAAAGCTTTTATTGACCATTAATGAAGTTGACGCAAGAGTCAAATTGCAGTGTTGACCCTTCTTTTTTCAAGACCTCTGCAATCCGCCTGGCATGCTGTCAATAACTTCGTGTGCCACATTCCTGACTGATGGCCAGCCCATTCTTGCATAATGCATGCCTTGGAGTTTGTCAGAATTTGTGGATTTTTGTTGTGTCCCACCCCTCTTTGTCCGTCGATTGAGGAAAGTTGGATCTTCAAAATTGTCAGGGAAATTAATCTTTGGGCTAGGGCGTATTTTGAACGTCCGGATGGAAAAACGTGCCCAAGTAAACTGCCTGCTACTTCAGCCCAGAAGTAGGATGTGCATATAATTGCGTAATTTAGATAGAAAACACACTCTAACGTTTCTAACGGTTAAAGATTACTGTCTGTGAGTATAACAGAACTTAATTTGGCAGCGAAACCCGAGGACAAACCAATCCAGGATTTTTTTTGTGAGTTGACAGTCTTTCAAACCAATATTTCTATGTTTTCTAGATTTATAAGGCGACTTGCTTGCAGTTCCTATCGCTTTTCGCACTGGATGTCAACAGTGCTAGAAATTGGGTGATGTTTTTCTTTAGAGAAATTTAAGAGGTTGGCAGTTCAGAAGAGGTCCACCTAGGCACTCTAATCGTTTTGATGCGTGCTCCATCCGGTATTGAACACTGTAATATCCCGTCTTAAAATTTATTGATTATTTACTAAAAAAATACTAAAGTTGTTTAGGAAGTTGTTTTCAAATGTTTGGACAGCGTTTACAGGTAACTTATTAATATTTTGTAGTCATGCTGGGCGATTGAACCGGTGTTTTTTCTGAATAAAACTCGCCAATAAATGAGACATTTTGGAGATATAAGATGGAATGAATGAACAAAAAGGACCATTTTGATGTTTATGGACATATTGGAGTGCCAACAAAGAAGTTTCTTCCAAAGGTAAGGCATGAGTGTTAAATCGTTAATTTTCTGACTTTTTGTGTTGCGCCTGGTGGTTTGAAATCTGATTTTCATGGTGTTTGGTGTGCTGGGCGCTGTCTACAGATATAATCGCATGGGTTTGCTTTCCGCCGGTAAACCTTTTTGAAATCTGACACGGTAGCTTTAGTTAATCAAGAAGTTAAGCTTTAATTTGTGTGTTCACTTATGAATGTACTGAAAGTTAAATAATTTGTAATCATTTTTGGGAATTTTGGCGCTTGCCATTCCACGATGTTGTCAAATTGATCCGTTAAGCGGAGTGAGCCAAAAAAGTTAGGTCTGGGAGTTCCTGCGCATGGACCAAAGATCAATGTTTGTTCCCGAGCCACTTTGTTATCACTTTTGCTTGATGGCAAGGTGCTCCATCATGCTGGAAAAGGCATTGTTCGTCCACAAACTGTTTCTGGATGGGTTGGAGAAGTTGCCTGTCGGAGGATTGTGTTGTACCATTCTTATTCATGGCTGTGTTCTTAGCAAATTGTGAGTGAGCCCACTCCTTCTGCTTGAGGAAGCGACCCCCAAAACATGAACATGAATGGTCTCAGGATGCTTTACTGTTGGCATACACAGGATGATGTAGCGCGTCCTTGTCTTCGTCTGGAACAAGCTTTTTTTTCGCATGCCCACAAAACAAGTCGGAAAGGGATCATCAGGGAAAATGACCCCAGTCCTCAGCAGTCAATCCTGTACCTTTTGCTGAATATCAGTCTGTCCTGATGTTTTTCTGGAGAGAAGTGGCTTGTTTGCTGCCCTTCTTGACACCAGGCCATTCTCAAAAGTCTTCGCCTCACTGTGCGTGCAGATGCACTCACACTGCCTGCTGCCATTCCTGCGGCAAGCTCTGTACTGTTTTGTGCCCGATCCCACAGCTGAATCAACTTAGGAGACAGGTCCTGGCGCTTGCTGGACTTTCTTGGGGCGCCCTGAAGCTTCTTCAAAATCATTTGAACCGCTCTCCTTGAAGTTCTTGATGATCCGATAAATGGTTGATTTAGGTTGCATCTTACTGCAGCAATATCCTTGCCTGTGAGCCCTTTTTGTGCAAAGCAATGATGACGGCACGTGTTCTTGAGGTACCATGTGTGACAGAGGAGAACAATGATTCCAAGCACCACTCTCCTTTTGAAGCTTCGTCTGTTATTTGAACTCAATCAGCATGACAGAGTGATCTCCGCCTTGTTCCTTGTCAACACCACACCCGTGTTAACGAGAGAATCACTGACAGGATGTCAGCTGGTCCTTTTTGTGCCAGGGCTGAAATGCAGTGGAAATATTTTTGGGGGATTCAGTTAATTTGCATGGCAAGAAGATTTGCAATACTTGCCAATTTGTCTGATCACGCTTCATAACATGTCCTCCCTGTCTCAACACTGTAGTGTAGTTATACCTGCTACTGTCCTCCCTCTCAAACACTGTAGTTAACTGCTGACTGTCCTCCCTGTCTCAACACTGTAGTTAGTTACCTGCTGACTGTCCTCCCTGTCTCAACACTGTAGTGTAGTTAAACCTGCTGACTGTCCCCTGTCTCAACACTGTAGGTTTACCTGGTGACTGCGTACCCTGATCCTTCTTCTTCTTCTTCTGTCCTTCTTGTTCTTCTCCTGTCTTTAGCCAGCTGCAGCAGTCTGTTAGTCATCTATCTGGTTCTGACTGTCTCCACTAGGGGCCTTTAGGGCCGGGGCCTCAGAGAAAGGGTTTAGGCTCTTCCCTTTCGTCGAGGTCGGGGAGTCTTTCCTGGGAGAGGAGGAGAGCTCAGTGGGGTCCATGGGGTCTTTGTCCAGGGAGGTAGAGGAGGGGAAGTGGGAGGAGTCGTCTGAGGTGGAGGAGGGAGTTCTCTGTATCCACCTCTGTTGGAGATGACAGGAGGAAGGGTTATGAATATGATATTACATTATATTAAACATTATAATAATGTTGTCTGTGTCGGTAAAGCCACCGGGTTTCTTCATGCATCGTGCCGACAGAAACAGACATCTCCCTGGTAAGAACAAGGGTCTTCATGATTAACGACTCATGGTGTAATCATAACAACATACAGGAACTCAAGTCCTTTTGATCACCTGACCTAGAATTTCAAACAATCAAATGCCGACCACATTATCTCACAAGAGAATTCTCTTCGATCATAGACACAGCCGTGTCATCACCCCCAAGCAGATACCTCGACGGCCCTCAAGGAAATTCACTGGAACCTAAACTGAAAACCGTATATCCTGAGGCTGCATTTATTGTAGCAGGAAATTTTAACAAAGTTAATTTGAGAACAAGGCTACCTAAATTATATCAGCACATTGACTGTAGCACGCTGGACCACTGCTACACTAACTTCCACAATGCCTACAAGGCCCACCCTCGTCCTCCCTTCTGCAAATCCGACCACGACTCCATCTTACTCCTACCATCCTATAGGCAGAAACTCAACCAGGATGTACCCGTGACTAGAACCATTCAACGCTGGTCTGACCAATCGGAATTCACGCTTCAAGATTTTGGGGCGGCAAATAGCCTAGTGGTGAGAACCTTGGGCCAGTAACCAAAAGGTTGTTAGATCCAATCCCCGAGCTGAAAATGTACAAATCTGTAGTCCTGCCCCTGAACAAGGAAGTTAACCCACTGTTCCCCGGTAGGCCGTCGTTGTAAATAAGAATTTGTTCTTCACTGACTTGCCGAGATAAATAAAGGTTAAATAAAAAAATATATAACAATTAAACAAGCGAAATGTCGGTATAGGGACAAAATGGAGTTGCAACTCAACGGCTCAGACACGAGATGTGGCAGGGTCTACAGGCTACGTTACGCTAGGCTTGGTTACGGACTACAAAAAGAAAACCAGCCACGTCACGGACACAGGATTCTTGCTTCCAGACAAACTAAACACCTTCTTTTAGGATGATACCACCGACGTGGCCAAGGACTGTTCCCCCCCCTCTCCTTCTCCGTGGCCGACGTGAGTAAGACATTTAAACGTGTTAACCCTCGCAAGGCTGCCGGCCCCGACGGCATCCCTAGCCGCATCCTCAGAGCAGACAAGCTGGCTTTTGTGTTTACGGGCATATTCAATCGCTCCCTATCCCATTCTGCTGTCCCCAAATGGTTCAAGATGGCCACTGTTCCTGTACCCAAGAAGGCAAAGATAACTGAACTAAATGACTATCGCCCCGTAGCACTCACTTCTGTCATCATGAAGTGCTTTGAGAGACTAGTCAAGGATCATATCACCTCCACCTTACCTGCCACCTTAGACCCACTTCAGTTTGCATACCGCACCGATAGATCCCCAGAATATGCAATCGCCATCACACTGCACACTGCCCTGTCCCATCTGGAATGCTGTTAATTGACTACAGCTCAGCATTCACCACCATAGTACCCTCCAAGCTCATCATTAAGCTCCAGACCCTGGGTCTCAACCCCTCCCTGTGCAACTGGGTCCTGGACTTTCTGACGGGTCGCCCCCAGGTGGTGAATGTAGGAAACAACATCTCCACTTTGCTGATCCTCAACACTGGGGCCCCACAAGGATGCGTGCTCAGCCCCCTCCTGTACTCCCTGTTCACCCACTGCGTTGGCCATGACGCTCCAACTCAATCATCAAGTTTGCAGACGAAACAACAGTAGTGGACTTTATTAACAACATTCGACAGACAGCCCAACAGGGAGGAGGTGAGGGCATACGGAGTGTGGTGTCAGGAGAAACAACCTCTCGCTCGAACGTCAAAAAAAAAAGGAGATATCGGTGCACTTCAGGAACAGGAAAGAGGTCACCCCCCTATCCACATCGACGGGACAGTAGTGGAGAAGTGTAAAGTTCTCGGCGTCACACACAGACAAACTGAAATAGCTCACCAAACAGCACGTTGTGAAGAAGGCGCACAGCGCCTTTCAACCTCAGAGGGCTGAAAAAAATGTGGCTTGTCCCAAAAACCTAAAACCACAAACTTTACACATGTCGAATGAGAGCATTCCGGGCTGTATCACCCTTGGATACGGGCAACGACCGTTCCTCAACCACAAATCTCCAGATGATGGTGAGGTCTGCACAACGCATCACGGGGCAAACTACCTGCCCAGGACACCTACAGCACCGATGTACTGGAAGGCCAAAAAGATCATCAAGGACAACAACCACCCTAGCCACTGCCCTGTTGACCCCCGTACCAGCCAGAAGAAGGTCAGTACAGGTGCATTAAAGCTGGGACCGAGAGACTGAAAAACAGCTTCTATCTCAAGGCCATCAGACTGTTAAACAGCCATCACTAACATAGATAGGCTGCTGCCAACACACAGACTCAAATCAATAGCCACTTTAACTTTTTAGGGCTAGGCCCCTTTTTTCTCCATTTCCTGTCTGAATGCCTGCCCAAAGTAAACTGCCTGTAGCTCAGGCCCTGAAGCCAGGGCATATAATTGGTACTATTGGAAATAAAACACTTTGACGTTTGTAGAAATGTTAAAACAATGTAGGAGAATATAACACAATATATATGGTAGGAAAAAATATAAAGAAAAAGTAAAGACAATACATTAAAAATATGACAGATAATACAATATAGATATATTAAATATAGCATTGCATATAATATAGTATAGATAATATATTATAAAAATTATACATATTATAGTACAGATAATATAGATAGTATAGTCAGTATAGATACTATATTATAAATATGATATTTTTTATAGTATAGCAAATATAGATAGTATAGTCAGCATTGATAATATATTATAAATATGATATTTATTATAGTAAAGCAAATATAGATAGTATAGTATAGATAATATATTATAAATATGATAGATATTATTGTACAGATAGTATAGTATATATACAATATAGATAGTATAGTATGGATAGTATAGAATATATAATATATTATTAATATGATAGATATTATAGTATAGATATTATAGTATATATATAATATAGATAGTATAGTATGGATAGTAAAGTATATATAATATATTATTAATATGATAGATATTATTGTACAGATATTATAGTATATATATATATATATATTATAGATAGTATAGTATGGATAGTATAGTATAGATAGTATATTATAAATATGATAGATATTATTGTACAGATATTATAGTATATATATATATATAATATAGATAGTATAGTATGGATAGTATAGAATATATAATATATTATTAATATAATAATAAAGATGAATAAAGATGAAAGATATAATAGTACAGACTTTAGAAAGTACAGATAATATATAATAAATATCACAGATATTATAGCGTAGATATTTTAGTAGATAGTGTAGAAAAAAATGCATAGATGTAATAGTATAGATAATATATATAGTATAGTATAGATAATAAATTACAAATATGATACATATTATAGTACAGATGTTATAGTAGATATAATATAGATTGTATAGAATACATAGTATAGTATAGATAATATATTCAAAATATGATTTTATAGTATAGAGATTATAGAATAGAAATAATATACCTAGTATAGTACAGATAACATATTATAAATATGATAGATATTATAGTATATATATAATATAGATAGTATAGAACAGATAATATATTATAAATATGATAGATATTATAGTATATATATAATATAGATCGTATAGAACAGATAATATATTATAAATATGATAGATATTATAGTATAGATATAATATAGATAGTATAGAACAGACACTATATTATAAATATGATAGATATTATAGTATATATATAATATAGATTGTACAGTACAGATAGTATATTATAAATATGATATATAGTATAGATATTATAGTATAGTATAGTATAGATATAATATAGATAGTATAGTACAGATGATATATTATATTTATGATATATAGTATAGATATTATAGTATAGTATAGTATAGATATAATATAGATAGTATAGTACAGATGATATATTATATTTATGATATATATTGTAGTATATATGTAATAAAGATAGTATAGTATAGTTAATATGATGGATAGTATAGTATAGATATAATATAGATAGTATAGTATAGTTAATTTGATAAATATTATAGTACACATATTATAGTATAGATATAATATAGATAGTATAGTTAATATGATAGATATTATAGTAAAGATAGTATAGTAGATAGTGTTGATAGTGTAGATTAAAGTTGATGGATATACAAGTATAGATAGTATAGTATAGATAATGTAGATATTATAGTATAGATAATACATTATAAATATGATATATATTATAGTAAAGATAGTATAGTATAGATAATATAGATATTATAGTACAGATAATATAGATAGTATAGTATAGATAATATAGATAGTATAGTATAGATACTATATTATAAATATGATAGATATTATAGTAAAGATAGTATAGTGTAGATAATATAGATAGTATAGTATAGATAATATATTATAAATATGATATATATTATAATACATATCTTACAGTATAGATAGTACAGATAATATATTATAAATATCACAGATAGTATAGTATAGATATAATATGGATATTATAGTATGGATAGTATAGTTATATACAATATTATAAATATGATACGATATTATAGTATAGATATTTTAGTATAGATGGATAGTTTAGAATAAAAATCATAGATATTATAGTATAGATATTATAGCTTCTTACCTTAGCCATTCTCATGTGTTCTACCCTCTCCATTTCTCTGTGTATGTGTTCTCTGTCTCGATCTAGTTTCTTCTGAGCGTCTCTCAGTCTCTCTAGATCTATCAGATAGTCCTTCTTCTTCCTTTGTAGCGCCACCCTCTCCGTATCTAGCTCCCTGCTCCTCCTCCCCGTCTCCTCTTCCTGTACCAGGAGCTGCACCTCCCTGTCTGTCAGCTGCTGCTCCCGCACCTCCCACTCCCTCTCCCTCCTCCTCTTCTCCTGGTCGTGTGTGGCCTGTTGGCGCTGCAGCGTGGCCAGCTCTCCTTGCTGTGTTCTCCAGGCTGCGCTGTTTCTCCTGCTCGATCAGGGAGTTGTGGCGGGAGGAGGGCCGGGAGGAGGAGAAAGGAGGTGAGGCGTTCGGGGCGGTTGGTGAGAGCCTGGCGCTGATCCTCAATGAAGCTGTCTGCTGGACTACCACTGTCTGCAGGGACACAGAGACAGATACACCACTGTCTGCAGGGACACAGAGACAGATACACGTCTGCAGGGACACAGAGCAAGATAACACTCTGTCAGGGACACAGAGACAGATAACCACTGTCTGCAGGGACACAGAGACAGATACACCACTGTCTGTCTGCAGGGACACAGAGACAGATATACCACTGTCTGCAGGGACACAGAGACAGATACACCACTGTCTGCAGGGACACAGAGCAAGATACACCACTGTCTGCGGGACACAGAGACAGATACACCACTGTCTGCAGGGACAGAGACAGATACACCACTGTCTGCAGGGACACAGAGACAGATACACACTGTCTGCAGGGACACAGAGACAGATACAACCACTGTCTCAGGGACACAGAGACAGATACACTGTCTGCAGGGACACAGAGACAGATACACCACTGTCTGCAGGGAACACAGAGACAGATAAACACTGTCTGCAGGGACACAGAGACCAGATACACCACTGTCTGGGGACAAGAGACAGTAACACTTCTGCAGGGACACAGAGACAGATACACCACTGTCTGCAGGGACACAGAACAGATATACCACTGTCTGCAGGGACACAGAGACAGATATACCACTGTCTGCAGGGACACAGAGACAGATACACCACTGTCTGCAGGGACACAGAGACAGATATACCACTGTCTGTAGGGCACGAGACA
>NW_019945455.1:43211-45172 GCF_002910315.2 Salvelinus sp. IW2-2015 | reverse complement strand
CATGGTCAAATAATAATAATGACAGTGATTGTCGAGGGTGCAAAAAGTCAGCACCTCAGGAGTAAATGTCAGTTGGCTTTTCATAGCCGATCATTGAGAGTATCTCTACCGCTCCTGCTGTCTCTAGAGAGTTGAAAACAGCAGGTCTGGGACAGGTAGCACGTCCGGTGAACAGGTCAGGGTTCCATAGCCCAGGCAGAACAGTTGAAACTGGAGCAGCAGCACGGCCAGGTGGACTGGGGACAGTAAGGAGTCATCATGCCAGGTAGTCCTGAGGCATGGTCCTAGGGCTCAGTGTCACGCCCTGACCTGGGCGATGGAACTGGAATGATGAAACCCAAGCCCTTGAGTTCACCAGTTTTAATACATCCGTGGAGGTAAAAGAAAAGAGAAAAAAGACTAAACCTGTCAATTTTCAAGATCTTGCCAGCAAGCGTCCGGAGAGGCAAACACAGTGTTGGTTTTGGTTTGGTTGAGTTGGGGTGGGCATTCTATGTTTTGTTGGTAGTTGTTTTCTGTTTTGTGTCTGCACCAGACAGAACTGTTTCGGTTTCGTTCGTTCGTTCTCTTTGTTGTTTTTGTTATTCAGTGTTCAGTTTTATGAATAAATCATGAACACTTACCACGCTGCGTTTTGGTCCACTTCTTCATGCAACGATGGCCGTTACACTCAGGTCTTCCGAGAGAGAGAAAGAAAGAGAGAACGAGAGAATTAGAGAGAGCATACTTAAATTCACACAGGACACCAGATAAGACAGGAGAAGTACTCCAGATATAACAGACTGACCCTAGACCCCCGACACATAAACTACTGTAGCATAAATACTGGAGGCTGAGACAGGAGGGGTCAGGAGACACTGTGGCCCCATCTGACAAAAAAAAGTCCCATATGGCCAATACAGTATTTCACTTGTTAATGTGTTTGTGTTTAGTATTGCTTACTAGGTGTTCTGTCTCCCTCTTCAATTCAGGGTTGATCAGAAAAAGCTGTTCAAAAGAGGACATTGTATCATTTCTTTGTACTCCCTGGCCATGCAGCCGAAACGCGTCAGATTTTTAACTTCTTTGGGGTAGGGGGCAGTATTTTCACATCCGGATGAAAAGCGTGCCCAGAGTAAACTGCCTGCTACTCAGGCCCAGATCCTAGGATGTGCATAGTACTAGTAGATTTGGATAGAAAACACTCTGAAGTTTCTAAAACTGTTTGAATGATGTCTGTGAGTATAACAGAACTCATATGGCAGGCAAAAACCTGAGAAAAAATCCAACCAGGAAGTGGGAAATCTGAGGTTTGTAGGTTTTCAACTCTTTGCTCTATCCAAGATACAGTGGAAATGGGGTCATATTGCACTTCCTAATGCTTCCACTAGATTTTAACAGTCTTTAGAACCTTGTTTGATGCTTCTACTGTGAAGTGGGGGCGAATGAGAGGATTGAGTAAGGTCTCTCCCAGAGTGCCACAAGCTGACCATGCGCGTTCATGTGAGAGTTAGCTGCGTTCCATTGCATTTCTGAAGACAATGGAATTCTCCAGTTGGAACATTATTGAAGATTTATGTTAAAAACATCCTAAAGATTGATTCTATACATCGTTTGACATGTTCCTACGGACTGTAATGGAACTTTTTTGACTTTTCGTCCGTACTTTCCTCTGGACTTGAACGCGCGTCATGAGTTTGGATTGTGTACTGAATGCGCGAACAACAAGGAGGAATTTGGACATAAATGATGGACATTATCGAACAAAACAAACATTTATTGTGGAACTGGGATTCCTGGGAGTGCATTCTGATGAAGATTATCAAAGGTAAGTGAATATTTATAATGCTATTTCTGACTTTTGTTGACTCCAACATGGCGGATATCTCTTTGGGTTGATTTATCGTCTAAGCGCCGTACTCAGATTATTGCATGGTTTGCTTTTTCCGTAAAGTTTTTTTAAAATCTGACACAGCGGTTGC
>NW_019945455.1:27878-38986 GCF_002910315.2 Salvelinus sp. IW2-2015 | reverse complement strand
TGTTTCGTAGCTTCTTCCACTCATTTACTGGTTTACATATCTCATCGATATTGGGCTCGTGTTGTTTATTAATGTCGTGTTGTTTGTAATTACAATCGTGTATTTTCGTGTCAGTGTTTCGTCTTGTCCAATTAATTCCATGTCATGTTATTCATCACCCGCTGCGCCTTGGTCCACTCTCTCACCAAAGACGAAACCGTTTACAGAAGTTCCACCCACCACAAAAGGACCTAAGGCAGCGTTGGTCTAATACGCTAGCGTAGCTATGAGCGTGGCAGCGGCATACAGGGGTGTGGCTTGGGAGGAAATTGAGAAGGACTGGACGGTCCCGCCGTCAAAACCCAAACATATACATTGGGGGAGGGGACGGGGGCTAAACAACGGAGGCTGTGCTGAAAGAGTAACACGAGGTAGGAGACCTGGCCGCCAACTCCCAATGACTTATCGTGGATCTGTTTGCTATGAGAGTACGGCAGACACCGTGTTAATGCGTCCAGTCTTAAACAAACAATTTGATTACTCCTGCTGATATTATATTTATCAGAAAAGAGCGCACGGGGTAAATCCAATAGTCTACCATGGTGAGATAGATAGCACTGAGCCGGTGCAGGGTTATTCCCACCTGCCCCGCACTGGCAAATTGCCCTCTAGCAGTTTCCAAGTAATGATGGAGGGACAGGTGCCATGAAGCCGACGGACTGGCTCAAAACGGACAGCTCCTGGGGTTCTCGCCAGTGACGGTCTCCTCACGGCCCAGGGACTGCCATAGGCTGCGACTCTAGCCCTAAGGGCATGGTGTCCACCGGGTTGCGGGCCCCCGACAGCCCTCAAGTGCGGCGGTTTATATCCAACCTCCCCGCACAATCTGTCGGGGCATCACGAGCGCCTATACAGAAACCATGCGATACAGGCGTGCGTAGGGCAGGCCCTCAGTATGCTCATAGGGACCAGTAACCGCAGCTGGCAATAGAGAGATACCGGAAACTAATCATCGCGCGGCGGCCGAGACACATCACACACGCCCCCAGGCCCCACACAAGTACCGACCTGGCAGTACACCACGAAACCAGAGCTTCTCCAGTAAGAGTCTCCAACGAAGCGCCTGGATTTTCCGACCTCCTCCACGACAAGCTTAGCCCATGGTGCGTGTCGTCCAGGCGCCAGAAGCGCTCGGCCAGCCGCAAGGTTCACCAGAGGCGACCATGGCGCGAAGGAGACACGAACCTGGTGTGTTACTGCGCGGAGTCCTACGTTGCGCTCTCCATGTTAGCTTCTCATCCCCGCGCACTAGCGTTGAGAGGTGCGCTGAACCATATAATAGCCCCGGACAGGGTACCTCCAGTTCCTTGTGAAAGGCGCAACGCTACGACACACCAGGATCCGTAGACAGTGCGTGTCTCAGCCGGCCAGGTAGTTCGTGCCGTGAGCTGCAGTCGAGAGGCAGGCGCAGCTGGCTTAGAGCAGGAACGCGACTTGAACTGCCCGTCTAGCGAGTAGACCCGAGAAACGCCGTCTGAGCTAGTCCGTCTGGCACGACAAGCGCAGACCGCGCTGACCCGGAGGGATAGCCGCGATCCTGGTGTGAAGGCCGTTCAAAGGCCGCGGCCGGTCTGGTGCGACTGAGCGATTTTCAAAGCCGCGACACGTCTGTCCTTGAGGCCTTTACGAAGAAGACCGGGATGGACAGAATCGCAGAGGTCATGCGAGCACGCCTAGAGCTTACATCTTCCGCCAAAGGACACGAAGGAGCAGCCACGAGCCTTCCGCCAGCACGGAGCAGCCAGGACAGGAGCAAGCCACGAGGCCGGTGTCCGCCAGACAGAGAGACGCACGCCGAAGAGCCTTGCCGCACAAAGGACAACGAGTGAGCAGCCAGAGCCTTCCGCCAGACCAGATGGAGCAGCCAGAGTCTTCACGTCTCAGAATGACAGAGAACATGGCAGACGCGCGCGCGCACGCTCAGAGACCCCTCCCACTCATCCGCCAGACAGGAGCAGCCAGAGCCTTCCGTCCAGACAGGAGCAGCCAGCGAGCCTTCCCGCCAGACGACGGCCAGCTACCGCCCAGGAGGGCCGTCTCCAGCCCATGATCCGGGCAAGGAGGAACCCCTCCAGTCATGAGCTCGCTCCTCCAGTGCGGCATGAGCTGCCATATGTGCCACAGAAGCCTGCGCTACATCTGTGACCGGAGTCTCCACCTCTTCAGCTCCGCAGAAAGACTACCCCCTCTGTCCTGAGCTACCCCTCGTGTCCATCGAAGCTACCCTGCGTGTCTCCCTGCAAGGTTACACCTCCTCTCTGACTGAGAGTGCTAACCTCCTCCACTATCCTTGCGCGCGTGCTACCCCTCTCTCGCTCCCTGAGCTAGCGACCTCTCCGTGACCTTGCGATGTGTCCCTCCTATTTAGGATCGCGGCGCCTAGCGTGATGCAGGCTTCCTCGGACCAGCCTCCGGGTGGACGAGTCGCCACTCCAAGGGACGCCTAAGGAGGGGACAAAGACAATGGTGGAGTGGTGTCCTCGTCCTGCGCCGGAGCCGCCACGCGGAAGATGCCCACCCATACCCCTCCCCTTGAGTTTTAGGGGTGCGCCCGGAGTTCGCACCTTGAGGGGGGGCGGGGCGGGTCCTGTCATCCCCTGATACCTGATTCTTAACCGTTGTTTTGTACTTTGTTAGATCTACACCGTATATCACATGGTCTAGGGCGTGAGTTGGGGTGGGCATTCTATGTTATGTGTTTCTATGTTGGGTTTAGAACTGTTGCCTGAATATGGTTCTCAATCAGCGGTCAACACTAGAGGCAGGTGTTTGACGTTTCCTCTGATTGAGAACCATATTAAGGTAGGCTGTTCTCACTGTTTCTTTTTGGGTGATTGTTGCTGTGTCTGTGTTTGTTACACCACACGGTACTGTCTCGTCTCGTTCATTTCGTTCTTTCCTGTTCGTGCGTTCTTCGTTTTATGTAGTTCTCATGTTCAGGTCTGTTTAACGTCGTTTGTTGTTTTGTAATTATCAAGTGTATTTTCGTGTCAGTGTTCGTCTTGTCAATTAAATTCATCATGTATTCATCACCCGCTGCGCCTTGGTCCACTCTCTCACCAAAAGACGACCGTTACACACTGTGGCTGGATTTACAACAAGTGTATCTTTAAAATGGTGAGGTTAAAACTTTGTTTCTATTGAACATGCTAATAATAATTAATTATTGGTCCTCCTTTCTTTTTTGAAGACCAATTTACCCCTTTAACCAGCGAGCACCTTCTGTCTACCAAAATATACTATTGTCGACCCAGTACTTCCCTTCTTCCTATTTTCTACAATACTAAAATACACTTCGGAAAAAAAGAAACAATACATCAAAAATGAGACCTGGCTCTCAAGAGAAGACATGCTATGTCCACACTGCCCACAAAATAAGGTGGAAAATGAGCTGCACTTCCTAACCTCCTGCCAAATGTATGACCATATTAGAGACACATATTTCTCTCAGATTACACAGATCCACAAAGAATTCAAAAACAAATCCAATTTTGATAAACTCCCATATCTACTGGGAGAAATTCCACAGTGTGCCATCACAGCAGCAAGATTTGTGACCTGTTGCCACAAGAAAAAGGGCAACCAGTGAAGAACAAACACCATTGTAAATACAACCCATATTTATGTTTATTTATTTTCCCTTTTGTACTTTAACTATATGCACATCATTACAACACTGTGTATATACATAATATGACATTTGAAATGTCTTTATTATTTTGTAACTTCTGTGAGTGTAATGTTTATTGTTCATTTTTTATTGTTTATTTCACTTTAGTTTATTATCTACTTCACTTGCTTTGGCAATTTAAACATACGTTTCCCATCCCAATAAAGCCTCTTGAATTGAATTGAGAGAGAGAGAGAGAGAAATGAGAACAAGATGAATTGAAGAGAGAGAGAGAGAGAGAGGGAGAGAGAGAGAAATGAGAACAAGATGAATTGAAGAGAGAGAGAGCGAGAGAGGGAGAGAGAGAGACATGAGAACAAGATGAATTGAAGAGAGAGAGAGCGAGAGAGTGGGTGAGAGAGAGAATGAGATGCACAGAGCACTTCCCTGTTATCAGCCTGTCTGTCTCCACAAGACCTTCAAATGAAACAATAGAACAATATAGAGTTACTTTTAGTAACTATAACAAGAGAGGATTCATCTCCTTTTTATACAGATGAACAGTCTACTACTATTGCAACATCTGTATACTGTGTGGTAGATATACTATAGTTGAGTTGAGGGGTTCTTGGAGTTGAGTAGACGTCTCTATCACTCATAATATGAGCCAGTCTAAGATTGACCAGCTACTGACAGGCATATAGAGACAGTAGATAGACAGACTCTAAAGACCAGACCTGTAAAAGGCAGCAGAGGACAAGCGGGCCCTGAGGACAAGCGGGCCCAGAGGACAAGCGGGCCCTGAGGACAAACGGGCCCCGAGGACAAGCGGGCACCGAGGACAAGCGGGCCCCGAGGACAAACGGGCCCCGAGGACAAGCGGGCCCCGAGGACAAACGGGCCCCGAGGACAAGCGGGCCCTGAGGACAAGCGGGCCCTGAGGACAAGCGGGCCCTGAGGACAAGCGGGCCCTGAGAGGGATATTTTTAGAGTGTTGCGTAATACGCTTTTAACACAACGCAGAATGGATGAATTTTTAATGCCAGCGGAGAGAAAAAACAAATAAAGTTAAGTATTTAATCCGTGCCATTGCTTAGGGGAGGAGACACATAAAAGCATCAGCCAGCCAGTCAGCCAGCCAGTCAGCCAGCCAGCCAGCCAGCCAGCCAGTCAGGGAACCAGTCAGAACAAACAGTTAGGAAGGAGCTAGGACCACAACCAGACAGGGTGGTGTGTGGTTGTGTGAGTGTGGTTGGTAGTAGTGGTGGTGGTGTGGTGTTGTTGGACATAAAAGATTGTAAAAACATCCGGAACAGATTTCCAACTTTTGTACTTTTGGGTGTCAGGAAAAACTAGGGAGTAAAAAGTACATATTCTTTAGGAATGTAGTGAAGTCAAGTAAAAAGTTGCCAAAAAATATATAGTTACTGAAGTACTTTACACCACCGTTTAATAGTCTGTGCCAGAACACTCACCATTCTGTGCAGAGCGCTCACCATTTCTGTGACCAGAACACTCACCATTTCTGTGCCAGAGCGCTCACCATTCTGGCCAGAGCGCTCACCATTTCTGTGCCAGAACACTCACCATTCTGTGCCAGAACACCCACCTTTACTGTGCCCAGAGCGCTCACCATTTCGTTGCCAGAACACTCACCATTCTGTGCCAGAGCGCTCCATTTCTGTGCCAGAACACTAACTTACTGCCAGAGCGCTTACCATTTCTGTGCCAGAACACTCACCATTTCTGTGCCAGAGCGTCACCATTTCTGTGCCAGAACACTCACCATTTCTGTGCCAAGCGCTCACCATTTCTGTGCCAGGAACACTCACCATTTCTGTGCCAGAACACTCACCATTTCTGTGCCAGAGCGCTCACCATTTCTGTGCCAGAGCGCTCGACCATTACTGTGCCAGAGCGCTCACCACACATCAGCTATCAGATGAAGAGGTGAGGAGTGATTTCTGCCCATTAGCAATGAGGGGTACGATTAGGTGATGGAATGTGGCCAGGTTGATAGTTTAGCCATGTCACCGGGATGAACACTTCCTACAACAAGTGCCATGGATTTTGAGTGACCACAGAGAGTAAGGACACCCGTTCTTAACGGTCCTTCCGAAAGACGGCACTGTATGAATTGTAAACAGGGGTGCCATTTGGGGCGTGGCCTGTCTTTATTCAGCAGTTCTACAGGAAAAGAGGTGAATCCTATTTCCTCTCTAGCGGAGGCTTATGTTCTTTCATCTAATTTTCAGAAGACAACAGAAGAAAACAAAGAAACAGAGAAGAGTAATTTAAATCCTGTTTAGAAGAAGAGTATCACAGTCCCACGTCCCAGAACAGACTATGTGAGGTGCACAGTACTACATAGATCCATGACTCATGGAACTCTATTCCACATCAGGAACTGACACAAGCTGTAAAATTTGATTACAAAAACAGATTAAAAAAACACCTTGTGCAACAGCAAGGACTTGTGAAGCAATGGAAACATTGGCACACACACACAACACACACCACACACACACACACACACACACACACACACAACACACACACACAACACACACACACACAGACACACACACACACAACACACACCACACACACACACACACACAACACAACACACACCACCACACACACACACACACACACACACACACCATGGATTTAGTACTGTAGATATGTTGGTAATGGGAGTAGGGGCTGAGGGTACACAGTGTGTTGTTGACTTCTGTTGAATGTACTGTAATGTTTTAAATTGTATAAAACTGCCTTAATTTTGCTGGACCCAGGAAG
This sequence comes from Salvelinus sp. IW2-2015, assembly GCF_002910315.2. Classification (NCBI taxonomy): domain Eukaryota; kingdom Metazoa; phylum Chordata; class Actinopteri; order Salmoniformes; family Salmonidae; genus Salvelinus; species Salvelinus sp. IW2-2015. The sequence goes on along the minus strand of NW_019945455.1, from coordinate 32,535 downwards.
AGTAGCTGCTGCCTTGGCAGGAACTAATGGGGATCCATAAAAAACCCAGGAAGAGTAGCTGCTGCTTTGGCAGGAACTAATGGGGATCCATAATAAACCCCAGGAAGGGTAGCTGCTGCCTTGGCAGGAACTAATGGGGATCCATAATAAACCCAGGAAAAGTAGCTGCTGCCTTGGCAGGAACTAATGGGGATCCATAATAAACCCCAGGAAGAGTTGCTGCTGCCTTGGCAGGAACTAATGGGGATCCATAATAAACCCAGGAAGAGTAGCTGCTGCTTTGGCAGGAACTAATGGGATCCATAATAAACCCCAGGAAGAGTAGTTGCTGCCTTGGCAGGAACTAATGGGGATCCATAATAAACCCCAGGAAGAGTAGCTGCTGCTTTGGCAGGAACTAATGGGGATCCATAATAAAACCCCAGGAGAAGTAGCTGCTGCCTTGACAGGAACTAATGGGGATCCATAATAAACCCCAGGAAGAGTAGCTGCTGCCTTGACAGGAACTAATGGGGATCCATAAAAACCCCAGGAAGAGTAGCTGCTGCCTTGACAGGAACTAATGGGATCCATAATAACCCCAGGAAGAGTAGCTGCTGCCTTGACAGGAACTAATGGGGATCCATAATAAACCCAGGAAGAGTAGCTGCTACCTTTGCAGGAACTAATGGGGATCCATTAAAACCCCAGGAAGAGTAGCTGCTGCCTTGGCAGGAACTAATGGGATCCATAATAAACCCCAGGAAGAGTAGCTGCTGCCTTGGCAGGAACCAATGGGATCCATAATAAACCCCAGAAGAGTAGCTGCTGCTTTGGCAGAACTAATGGGGATCCATAATAAACCCCAGGAAGAGTTAGCTGCTGCTTGGCAGAACTAATGGGGATCCATAATAAACCCCAGGAAGAGTAGCTTGCTGCTTTGGCAGGAACTACTGGGGATCCATAATAAACCCCAGGAAGAGTAGCTGCTGCCTTGACAGGAACTAATGGGGATCCATAATAAACCCCAGGAAGAGTAGCTGCTGCCTTGACAGGAACTAATGGGGATCCATAATAAACCCCAGGAAGAGTAGCTGCTGCCTTGACAGGAACTAATGGGATCCATAATAAACCCCAGGAAGAGTAGCTGCTGCCTTGACAGGAACTAATGGGGATCCATAATAACCCAGGAAGAGTAGCTGCTGCCTTGGCAGGAACTAATGGGGATCATAATAAAACCCCAGGAAGAGTAGCTGCTGCCTTGGCAGGAACTAATGGGGATCCATAATAAAACCCCAGGAAGAGAAGCTGCTGCCTTTGGCAGGAACCAATGGGGATCCATAATAAACCCCAGGAAGAGTAGCTGCTGCCTTGGCAGGAACTAATGGGGATCCATAATAAACCCAGGAAGAGTAGCTGCTGCCTTGGCAGGAACTAATGGGGATCCATAATAAACGCCAGAAGAGTAGCTGCTGCCTTGGCAGGAACTAATGGGGATCCATAATAACCCCAGGAAGGGTAGCTGCTGCCTTGGCAGGAACTAATTGGGATCCATAATAAACCCCAGGAAGGGTAGCTGCTGCCTTGGCAGGAACTAATGGGGATCCATAATAAACCCCAGGAAGAGTAGCTGCTGCCTTGCAGGAACTAATGGGATCCATAATAAACCCCAGGAAGAGTAGCTGCTGCCTTGACAGGAACTAATGCGGATCCATAATAAACCCCAGGAAGAGTAGCTGCTGCCTTGGCAGGAACTAATGGGGATCCATAAATAAACCCCAGGAGAGTAGCTGCTGTTTGGCAGGAACTAATGGGGATCCATAATAAACCCCAGGAAGAGTAGCTGCTGCCTTGACAGGAACTAATGGGGATCCATAATAAACCCCAGGAAGAGTAGCTGCTGCCTTGACAGGAACTAATGGGGATCCATAAATAACCCCAGGAAGAGTAGCTGCTGCCTTGCAGGAACTAATGGGGATCCATAATAAACCCCAGGAAGAGTAGCTGCTGCCTTGACAGGAACTAATGGGGATCCATAATAAACCCCAGGAAGAGTAGCTGCTGCCTTGGCAGGAACTAATGGGGATCCATAATAAACCCAGGAAGAGTAGCTGCTGCCTTGGCAGGAACTAATGGGGATGATTAATAAACCCCAGGATAAGTAGCTGCTGCCTTGGCAGGAACTAATGGGGATCCATAATAAACCCCAGGAAGAGTAGCTGCTGCCTTGGCAGGGACTAACGGAGATCCAAAATAAACCCCAGGAAGAGTAGCTGCTGCCTTGGCAGGGACTAATGGAGATCCATAATAAAAACCCCAGGAAGAGTAGCTGCTGCCTTGGCAGGAACTAATGCGGATCCATAATAACCCAGGAAGAGTAGCTGCTGCCTTGGCAGGAACTAATGCGGATCCATAATAAACCCAGGAAGAGTAGCTGCTGCCTTGGCAGGAACTAAAGGGGATCATAATAACCCCAGAAGAGTAGCTGCTGCCTTGGCAGGACTAATGGGATCCAAATAAACCCCGGAAGAGTAGCTGCTGCCTTGGCAGGAACTAAAGGGGATCCATAATAAACCCAGGAAGAGTAGCTGCTGCCTTGGCAGGAACTAATGGTGATTCATAATAAACCCAGGAAGAGTAGCTTCTACCTTGGCAGGAACTAATGGGGATCCATAATAAACCCCAGGAAGAGTAGCTGCTACCTTGGCAGGAACTAATGGGGATCCATAATAAACCCCAGGAAGAGTAGCTGCTGCCTTGGCAGGAACAAAAGGGGATCCATAATAAACCCCAGAAGAGTAGCTGCTCCTTGGCAGGAACTAATGGTTATTCATAATAAACCCCAGGAAGAGTAGCTGCTACCTGGCAGGAACTAATGGGGATCCATAATAAACCCCAGGAAGAGTAGCTGCTACCTTGGCAGGAACTAATGGGGATCCATAATAAACCCCAGGAAGAGTAGCTGCTACTTGGCAGGAACTAAAGGGGATCCATAATAAACCCCAGGAAAGTAGCTGCTGCCTTGGCAGGAACTAATGGTGATTCATAATAAACCCAGGAAGAGTAGCTGCTGCCTTGGCAGGAACTAATGGGGATCCATAATAAACCCCAGGAAGAGTAGCTGCTGCTTTGACAGGAACTAATGGGGATCCATAATAAACCCAGGAAGAGTAGCTGCTGCTTTGACAGGAACTAATGGGGATCCATAATAAACCCCAGGAAGAGTAGCTGCTGCCTGGCAGGGACTAATGGGATCCATAATAAACCCCAGGAAGAGTAGCTGCTGCCTTGGCAGGAACTAATGCGGATCCATAATAAACCCCAGGAAGTAGCTGCTGCCTTGGCAGGAACTAATGCGGATCCATAATAAACCCCAGGAAGAGTAGCTGCTGCCTTGGCAGGAACTAAAGGGGATCCATAATAACCCCAGGAAGAGTAGCTGCTGCCTTGGCAGGAACTAATGGGGATCCATAATAAACCCCAGGAAGAGTAGCTGCTGCCTTGCAGGAACTAAAGGGGATCCATAATAAACCCCAGGAAGAGTAGCTGCTGCCTTGGCAGGAACTAATGGTGATTCATAATAAACCCCAGGAAGAGTAGCTTCTCCTTGCAGGAACTAATGGGGATCCATAATAAACCCCAGGAAGAGTAGCTGCTACCTTGGCAGGAACTAATGGGGATCCATAATAAACCCCAGGAAGAGTAGCTGCTGCCTTGGCAGGAACTAAAGGGGATCCATAATAAACCCAGGAAGAGTAGCTGCTGCCTTGGCAGGAACTAATGGTTTTCATAATAAACCCCAGGAAGAGTAGCTGTACCTTTGGCAGGAAACTAATGGGGATCCATAATAAACCCCAGGAAGAGTAGCTTGCTACCTTGGCAGGAACTAATGGGGATCCATAATAAACCCCAGGAAGAGTAGCTGCTACCTTGGCAGGAACTAAAGGGATCCATAATAAAACCCCAGGAAGAGTAGCTGCTGCCTTGGCAGGAACTAATGGTATTCATAATAAACCCCAGGAAGATAGCTGCTGCCTTGGCAGGAACTAATGGGGATCCATAATAAACCCCAGGAAGTAGCTGCTGCTTTGACAGGAACTAATGGGGATCCATAATAAACCCCAGGAAGAGTAGCTGCTGCTTTGACAGGAACTAATGGGGATCCATAATAAACCCAGGAGAGTAGCTGCTGCTTGCCAGGAACTAATGGGGTCCATAATAAACCCAGGAAGAGTAGCTGCTGCCTTGGCAGGAACTAATGGGGATCCATAATAAACCCCAGGAAGAGTAGCTGCTGCTTTGACAGGAACTAATGGGGATCCATAATAAACCCCAGGAAGAGTAGCTGCTGCTTTGACAGGAACTAAATGGGGATCCATATAAACCCCAGGAAGAGTAGCTGCTGCCTTGGCAGGAACTAATGGGGATCCATAATAAACCCCAGGAAGAGTAGCTGCTGCTTTGACGAACTAATGGGGATCCATAATAAACCCCAGGAAGAGTAGCTGCTGCCTTGGCAGGAACTAATGGGGATCCATAATAAACCCCAGGAAGAGTAGCTGCTGCCTTGACAGGAACTATGGGGATCCATATAAAACCCCAGGAAGAGTAGCTGCTGCCTTGGCAGGAACTAAAGGGGATCCATATTACCCCAGGAAGAGTTAGCTTGTACTTTGGC
>NW_019945455.1:24632-27853 GCF_002910315.2 Salvelinus sp. IW2-2015 | reverse complement strand
TGTCCAGAGCAATCCCTGTGCACGTTACATTGCTTAACACCGTCATAAAGCTGTCCTGGCAAGACACCCAGGGTTGTCATTTAACAAATCTAACACCATGGTAAATCTAAGGGCTGTCATTTAACAAATCTAACACCATGGTAAATCTAAGGGCTGGCGGTAATACTAAAGGTCCGGGGGTCCCTCATGAAAAAATACTACTGAATTACTACACAAAACCTATTTATACAGTAGTGACTATGTAGAGACTTGTAGTGAAGGTGTAGTTTACGCACTACTCAGGTAAAGTTTTATAGTGTTCAGTATGAAAACAGTAGTGTTTCCAGTAGAGATTTTACAACTAGATGTTGGTAGTAAATAAGTAGTCACAACACTATAGCCAGACTACAACGGCTTTTCAAGACCGCAGAAGAAGACAAAACAGGAAGGAGTTGGATTTGTTATCTAGCTACTGTGAACAATCCTGAATGTAACAGGAAGTAGTTGTATGTTGTTATCTAGCTACTGTGGACAATCCTGAATGTAACCATCTTCCATCCTTCGTCATCCTGTCTTTCACTCCCTTACGTTGGCACCATTTGGAAGTTTCACTTCCCTTACGTTGGCACCATTTGGAAGTTCACTTCCCTTACGTTGGCACCATTTGGAAGTTCACTTCCCTTACGTTGGCACCATCTGGAAGTTTCACTTCCCTTACGTCGCACCAACTGGAAGTTTCACTTCCTTACGTTGGCACCATCTGGAAGTTTCACTTCCCTTACGTTGGCACCATTTGAACTTTCACTTCCCTTACGTTGGCACCATCTGGAAGTTTCACTTCCCTTACGTTGGCACCATCTGGAAGTTTCACTTCCCTTACGTTGGCACCATCTGGAAGTTTCCCTTCCCTTACGTTGGCACCATCTGGAAGTTTCCCTTCCCTTACGTTGGCACCATCTGGAAGTTTCACTTCCCTTACGTTGGCACCATCGGAAGTTTCCCTCCCTTACGTTGGCACCATTTGGAACTTTCACTTCCCTTACGTTGGCACCATCTGGAAGTTTCACTTCCCTTACGTTGGCACCATCTGGAAGTTTCACTTCCCTTACGTTGGCACCATCTGGAAGTTCCCTTCCCTTACGTTGGCACCATCTGGAAGTTTCCCTTCCCTTACGTTGGCACCATCTGGAAGTTTCACTTCCCTTACGTTGGCACCATTTGCGAAGTTTCACTTCCCTACGTTTCGGCCACCATTCTGGAAGTTTCACTTCCCTTACGTTGGCACCATCTGGAAGTTCACTCCCTTACGTTGGCACCATCTGGAAGTTCCTTCCTTACGTTGGCACCATCTGGAAGCTTTCACTTCCCTTACGTTGGCACCATCTGGAAGTTTCACTTCCCTTACGAGGAACTAATGGGGATCCATAATAAACCCCAGGAAGAGTAGCTGCTGCCTTGGCAGGAACTAATGGGGATCCATAATAAACCCCAGGAAGAGTAGCTGCTGCCTTGGCAGGAACTAAAGGGGATCCATAATAAATACAAATACATAAGAGCTGTGGGTGCAGCGGAGGTTTCAGTCGGCCCTATAGGCCCTGGTCAAAAGTAGTGCCCTATAGAGGGAATAGGATGCYATTTGGGAACCACACTCAGTCAGTCAACTTGGTAACAACCTCCTCTGCCACGTTTTAAAAGTCAACAACAATGTAACTGGCACATCAGAGCTGACGATCACAGACAGACAGACACTGTAATAACAGAGAGATGGTGTACGTCCCAAATGTAATCCTATTCCCAGGGCCTTACTCAAAAGAAGTGCACTATAAAGGGAGTCGGGTGCCATTTGGGACATCCCCATACTATCTGAGTAATAATGTCTGAACCCAGCTGAACACGGCTGTGTTATTTATGTATGCAGATTCTTCTGTTGTTCATTTCTTTCCCATTAAAGGGTGAGAGTCAGCCCGCTAACAATCACGTCTTTTAGAACAGCGATGTGWAGCTGTATTATACAGTTAAAGTGAACAAAGGGAGAGTGAGTTCAAGTACACACACTCCATTTAACTCCTCAACTTCTCCCCTTTCTGTGAATGAATAACTGAAGAGTTTCTTTCCAAAAACGTAATATATATCCATTTTCAGAAATGTTGGTAAATGAGCTTTTATTGTTTAAAGAACTGATGAAAGATATTGGTGTGTTTTTACACCATCTAAACATGGCATGGGGACATGACAGACTGGTATTTGTTTGAAATCGAATCACRTGATGGTTTCATTTCAAAGAGACAAATAATCATGTTTTTTTTCTTGCAAAACGCTATATACCCGCCTCACTCAGAGAATAAGTAGCACCGCAAGGTTTTACACAGTAAAACGGGAAAAATAACTACATTTAAATAAAGAATTGTACAAATGATACATTTGATATGCATGATATATATATATATACACAGTGCATTCGGAAATTATTCAGAGCACTTTACTTTTTTTATTCAGAGCACTTCACTCTCTGTCACTAGAGTAAACACACACTCTGTCACTAGAGTAAACACACACTCTGTCACTAGAGTAAACACACCTCTGTCACTAGAGTAAACACACACTCGTGTACTGAGTAAACACCTCTGTCACTAGAGTAAACACACACTCTGTCACTAGAGTAACACACACTCTGTCACTAGAGTAAACACACTCTACTGATCACTAGAGTAAACACACTCTCTGTCACTAGAGTAACACACTCTCTGTCACTAGAGTAAACCACGCACAGCTCTCTGTCACTAGAGTAAACACACTCTCTGTCACTAGAGTCAACACAATGCTCTGTCACTAGAGTAAACACACTCTCTGTCACTAAAGTAAAAGGTCCAACACTAATCAGAATTCTAAAGTTTAGCACCACAGAATGGTGGACAGCGACTGGATCCGAATCTTAAACTTTGGAAGTATGCTTGGTGTCATTGTCCATTTGGAAGACCCATTTGTGACCAAGCTGGATCCGACAGCAACTGGATCCGAATTCTAAAGTTCAGCACCACAGAACGGTGGACAGCAACTGGATCCGAATTCTAACTTTCAGCACCAACAGAACGGTGGACAGTAACTGTCTCTGGTACATCCACTTCCATGACGAAGCTTTTAGTAATTATTCACTGAAGCACAGACAATCAGCCAACCGTTGGTCCTCTAGTATAGTCCTGATCCACCAACCAACTGCAGCCATTCTTATCCAAAGCAACTTA
>NW_019945455.1:0-19311 GCF_002910315.2 Salvelinus sp. IW2-2015 | reverse complement strand
TCTCTGTCACTAGAGTAAACACACTCTCTGTCACTAGAGTAAACACACTCTCTGTCACTAGAGTAAACACACTCTCTGTCACTAGAGTAAACACATGCTCTGTCACTAGAGTAAACACACTCTCTGTCACTAAAGTAAAAGGTCCAACACTAATCAGAATTCTAAAGTTTAGCACCACAGAATGGTGGACAGCGACTGGATCCGAATCTTAAACTTTGGAAGTATGCTTGGTGTCATTGTCCATTTGGAAGACCCATTTGTGACCAAGCTGGATCCGACAGCAACTGGATCCGAATTCTAAAGTTCAGCACCACAGAACGGTGGACAGCAACTGGATCCGAATTCTAACTTTCAGCACCACAGAACGGTGGACAGTAACTGTCTCTGGTACATCCACTTCCCATGACGAAGCTTTTAGTAATTATTCACTGAAGCACAGACAATCAGCCAAACCGTTGGTCCTCTAGTATAGTCCTGATCCACCAACCAACTGCAGCCATTCTTATCCAAAGCAACTTACAGTCAAGCTTTCATACATTTTATGTATGGGTGAGCCCGGGAACCAAACCCGCAACCCTGGCATTGCAATCGCCACTCTCTACCAACTGAGCTACAAAGGACCACATTTATCATCTACACTGCCTGATGACAGGAAGACTAATTAAGATTCTACTCTTGAAAGGCTGAATAATCCTCATCAGGCCTGAGTGTAGAGAGGATATGTCCCAAATGGGCTATGGGCCCTGGTCTAAAGTAGTGCACTACATAGGGAATAGGGTGCCATAGGGCTCTGGTCTAAAGTAGTGCACTATATAGGGAATAGGGTGCCATAGGGCTCTGGTCTAAAGTAGTGCACTACATAGGGAATAGGATGCCATAGGGCCCTGGTCTAAAGTAGTGCACTACATAGGGAATAGGATGCCATAGGGCCCTGGTCTAAAGTAGTGCACTACATAGGGAATAGGGTGCCATTTGGGACAGAACCTCATATACAGCTGTGAGATGATAATGAAGTCAGGGTTTAGGGAGGGGGAATTAGCAGTTAGTAGGGAGTATGTGTGAGCGTGCGTGACTACTGGTGAGCTACAAACACAATGCCCATTACCGCTGCTTTCACTAATGAACAAACTCAGTTTGAGAGAGCCTTGAAATCAGAACCTCTCAGCAGATGCTAGCATTTAGCTGTAACCCTTTACTGGCTACTCCCATGAGATAACATCGCTCTCCACCAATCAGAGAATGTTAATGTTAATGTTTGTACATAATGTTTTCTGCCATAATTTCCTAMGACTGAAAAGAGATTCTGGACATCAAACAGTGATCACTAAAAGGTGGCTTAAGAGAGGCCGATGTGCGGGCACCCTGACGAAACTACGCTGGCGAGTACATTAACCTATTATACCCACGGTTCTATTGCCGGATGTACAATCACTGGATTACAAACTAAATGAACTCCATTCGAGACTATCCTATCAACGGGACATGACGAACTGATAAGCTGTAGACCATACTGTTTACCAAGAGAGTTTTCATCTATATTTTTCGTAGCTGTCTATTTACAACGACAGATGTCGACAGAAAGACCGCACTCAACGAGCAAGAACATGTCATTCTCTTAGTGGCCGGTGATTATAACGCAGGAAAACTGAAATCCTTCTTACCTKATTTCTACCAGCAGATCAGGTGTGCAARTAGAGGCGAAAACAACTTGAGATCACCTTTACACCATTCGCTGGACACGTCCTCCGCTCGCTGGACACGTCCTCCGCTCGCTGGACACGTCCTCCGCTCGCTGGACACGTCCTCCGCTCGCTGGACACGTCCCTCCGCCTCTGGACACGTCCTCCGCTCGCTTGGACACGTCCTCCGCTCGCTGACACGTCTCCGCTCGCTGGACACGTCCTCCGCTCTCTGGACACTCCTCCCGCTCGCTGGACACGTCCTCCGCTCGCTGGACACGTCCTCCGCTCGCTGGACACGTCCTCCGCTCGCTTGACCGTCTTCTTCTCTCTCGACTCAGCGTTTGGTCGCGCAATGATGTTTAATCTTGCTCGTGGGCCAGCTCGATCGACTTTTGGATCAGATTTGACACCTTCACTGAGGCACTGAATGGCAGAAGGATAAAGTAGTCATGGTGACAGTATGAGGGACAGGCTCAGTACTCCATCTTTACTGCATACGGTCAGTGAGTAATACAGTATATGGGGTTGTCATGGTGATAGTATGAGAGACAGGCTCAGTACTCCATCTTTACTGCATACGGTCAGTGAGTAATACAGTATATGGGGTTGTCACGGTGACAGTATGAGGGACAGGCTCAGTACTCCATCTTTACTGCATACGGTCAGTGAGTAATACAGTATATGGGGTTGTCACCAACCAATCATGGAATATATCTCCTCACAGCCAGACTGCAGGCAATCAGGCCCCCAGTCACCAACCAATTAAAACACCATTCATCATAAGTCAGAGCAGCTGGGCCAATAGTAATGAAGCAGGGAGGAACACGGGAACAGTCTAGTGGAAACGTTTCATCAAAACACTACCCTAGAACTCCTGTTGTGGAATACTCTACTCAACCTGGTCTCAGAGCATTTCGTCTTATACTGTACGTAAATCTGAGACACTTCATTTAGTATATGTTATGTCATCAAGGAAAACGTCCCTAGCGGACGGTACAGATATGACAGCTGGTTACACAAAGGAAAGGGGGTTGGGTTTGAGTGAAAGAACGGGAAGACTGAAGAACAAAGGGAGAAGCGATGTCTCTATCAGGCCGTAGGCAGCTACTCTATCGTAAATACAGAATCTTATGCATTCTAAATTACCACCCATTTGGAAAAGGAAAATGCAATAAATATTTACTCTGAGCTGCGCTTCAATAGGTTGGTGGTAGATGGAAGGCCGTGTTGCCCAACAGAGTCCTCTGTCCTTTGTAGAATGTCTCTGGTGGTGAACGGGAAACGCAGTAGTGTCGTCGTTGTGTGGTAGACGGGATACTCTGTCCGTCCTTTCCTAGACCACGTTTACAGCGGCCGCTGCTAACTCAACGGCTAGGAGGTATCACTTCTGTAGCGAATAAGAGTTCAAAGTTCATACCATTCGCAACCAAAGCTCACGCTGAGGTTGGCTTCGTTCTGAAGTTATTATCTGAATCCTTCTGACATCGGACCGTCATCCTAATATACCCGGAACAGGAGGTTACATTTCCGTCAAGGGCTTATATAGTGGAGGGAGAGAAGGGTGTGTTTCATAGTGTATAACCCATGTCTCTTCACAGGGGTGGGCCACTGATTGAGTAGAGCTCTAACTTTATGAAAACCCAAATCTCTCATTTGGAAGCTAAAATTACATTTAATCTTTTCACCAATAATTTTATATTTAAACATTTATATTGCACAACAATTCCATGTGAATCTGATAACTATAATGTGTAGACTTTCCCAGATACAGTTTATGTCGTCCTGTCATCAGTCATAATGTCTCAGATGACAACCGAACTGACATCATATTCATTAAGTACCAACGCATATTTTCAACTGGTTCTATTACCGAAATATGGTTCCTTTCCCTCCACTTGTTTGATGTTCCCAGACTCTCTGTTTAACAAAGGCTATTCAAGAGTCCCTCTGTAGAGTCAAGAGAGAGGGAAGGGAGAAAAGTATTTAGGGGGGGGGTCATAAACCTTACCCACAGGCCAACGTCATGACACACTACTCTAGAACCTCTGTTGCATTCATCAATTCAATTTTATTTTGTTGTGTACAGACATTGTTTTAAATTAGATTAATTGAATTAGATAACGAATTACATAAAATCTGTTAATCCTTTCATTCTGTTCATCTGAAATCGGATTGTGACCATTGATATATATAAACAAAATGACAACAAATCATAATCTGGAAGAGCTGCGATCCCACGTGTTTCAACAGCATCACTCATACACTCGTGGTCACATCTATTAGGATTGAGATTTCCTGTAAACTGCACAACTGCTGCTTGACCCCATACTGATAGGGTTAGAGATTGCACAGGGAGAGAGAGAGACAGAGAGAGAGACAGAGAGAGAGAGTGGGCAGTATTATATAGAAAAGCGGGTGTGCGAGCAAGGAAGATGCTACCAACCTGACTCAGTTACACAGCTCTGTCAGGAGGAATGGGCCAAAATTCACCAACTATATTGGTGGGAAGCTATGTGGAAGGCTACCCCGACACGTTTAGAACCCAAGTTAACACAATTTAAAGGCAGTGCTACTTATACTACTGAGTTAGTAATCTCGACTCACTGGATATGTAGACAGTAAACTAAAGCTAGAAATGTAAATCATTATCCTCTACTATCATTTTCTGACATATTCACATTCTTCAAAATAAAGTGGTGAACCTAACTGCCTAAGACAGGGGAATTTTTACTCGGATTAAATGTCAGGCAATTAGTGAAAAACTGAGTTTAAATGTATATTGGCTAAGGTGTAAATTAAACTTCCGACAATCAACTGTATGTACCCCCTCTGTCCCATCGCCTAGATGGAAGTGCTATGGAGGATGTTAGCCCCTGATGCTAGAACAAAGATTGACAAAAGGCCCTTAATAGACAACGGTCATTGCTATGCAGGATCCTTTGGGACATCCTAACCATAAACCCTAACGCTTAACCTTAACCCCTACCACCAACAATAAACTTTTAACAAATAAACGCATAACCTAACGCCTAACCGCTAACCTTAAACCATTACCTTATGCATTTAACGTTTCAACTTCAATGGGTTAGCAAGCAGACCAAATAGACAATATCCTCTCCTGCAACTACCGAGGGTATGGAAGCTGAACCAACAGATGCCATCTTGGCTGCCTATTGTTGTTCCACTAAAAAGCTGTTCCTACTTTTCCCCCCGTTGTCTTTTCGTATACCCCGCCATAGTTGCATTTGAATGTTAGTAGAGAATATGTTATTGTCATTTGTGTATAATCTTTTGTTGATTTATTCCAGACAAGTTTATCTGTCTGCAAATCACCGGATAATCTGGTCCACAATTTACCACGCGAGATTCAGTCAGATGATACACAGCAATGTGAAAAGGAGCATAATGCACTCCAAACAAACGCCATATTTGCATGTTAAGGTCTCGTATTAACTCTTGGGGCTTGTCGTTGTCATAATTGTTCGAAATAACTCTAGATTCGATACAATAGCACATGAAGCATCGCTAGCGTCACTGATCTTTAATTCTCAGTCGCTGAGATACAATATGAGATAAATTGCACATATTTGATGAAATGCAGACACAGAAAGGTGCTTATAGTAGTAGAGTGTTGGTTCCACTGAACGTTTCGTGAATTAATCTGGCTGGGTAAGGTTTTATCGAACGCCAACTTACTTTCAGCCCGTGCTAACAATAATTTCAATCGTATATATCGTGTAACCACTCATCCTTTCTTTGTACTTCATCACACGAAGATTCCGCTTAGATTAGCTGAGTTTTAAGCCTATCATAGTTATTCACATTTCATACGACGAGCGATGGAGATTCGATAGAGGTTGGAAAACATACACACTGGGAGGGGAAATGTTATACCTGGTCACAAGGTTTAGATGTAGTCCTTTAGGAGACACACACTATATGTTATGTATGGAAACACAGATGCGCTTGGAGTTGCCTTACTCCTTGGTATTAATAAGAATTAAAATAGAGCAATAGGTAACGAAGGTCCTTCTGAGGCCAAAGGTTCAACTCTCATTACAGTGCGGTCTAGAGGCGCCAAACAGTAGTATTAGACTCTAGATGTTGCCAGGCACTGCACTATGTCTACTCGTCATCTCGCTCGACGAATTGAAGGGAATCACTGACACAGAAGCATGATATAACATAAGCATAACAGAATTGGTGATATGTTGTGCTTGTGGTCGCTTATGAGTCATGTAGTCAGTCTTGATGGTTCCGCAGTTTCTACTAGTACTGTAGTGAAAAAAAATTATTGAGTAGAACGAAGGAAATATCATCACTTCGAGATATAGTGAAGCTTGTATAGAGCTTACTCTTGTGAGCGAGAGACGTGAGCATGCATATATTCAATACGCGCGTTGTATATTCATAGTATGAGGAAGCATCAACCCACTGAGAAATCATGATCTTGGCAAAAACACACCTGGTGGAACTGTATGTAGAGTGGCGCTATAATTAACACGCTAGGGATATTAACCCATTACATACCCAATCTAGCACCTTTTCTCTTTCTCATCTCAACCATCCAGAAACATCAATCTTACTTAATAATGCATGATGGCCTCTGTTGTGTCTCACGAACAGGACTGTATTACAACATGCCCTATAGTCTTGGCTACAGAGTAATTATATCTCTCACGGAGAATGTACTTGAGTCGAGATAGTCTCGCATATCTTAGGTCCAAGAATTAGGGCTAAATATATGATAATGAGGATATACATAGACGCGGACTCGCTAGAGAAGCTTACGCGCTCCGATTGTAAGGTAAGCTTTCTGTAAGAATTGCTGTTGCGAAATTTTTTGGTGATGTAACTTTGAATGACTCTGTGCCATTCGCTACATCTTCCGTCAGTTGACTGCACACCGTGCAGCAATGAGGGTACTATGAGTGTTCGATCTCGACAAGCGCGCCAGTGTGGTTGACTAACGTGTGGTGATAGGGATGAAATAAGAGAGAATCGGGCAGAGTATCCTGATAGACAGCCCTATACGCGCATGTCTAAACACGCTCCGACCCGTCCTACCACCCTGAAGCCGACACGACACCTCTCATACTGTGAGGGGTAAGAGGATTCATCCGCGTATCACCACCAGAGACATTCTACAAAGGACAGAGGACTCTGTTGGGCAACACGGCCTTGCGCTGGCGCGATATTATCTCACGGCGGATATCCTAATTTCGAACGACGCACGCTTGCAGAGCTCACCAATTCTATAGTTTCTAAGTTGCTCAGTCATTATAGTACACGATTCTTACTGGCAAGATAGATGACTCAAGCTCGATAGAGATAAGGAATGCAATAAGATTATCGTTGTTGTAGCGATAGAGTAAGCTGCCTACGGCCCTGCATCTCATAGACGCGCATTGTTTCGCTCAGCTCGATACGCACCTGAGTTCATTCAGTCTTGTGATCCACTCGTCGTTGTATCAACAAAGGACCTCCACCCTCCCTTTCACGTTCTGAATGGCACTTTCGCCAGCAGATGTGTAACATCTATCGCAAGTGGTGCCATTTCACATAAATTTTGAGTCCCTACCGATAACGGAGACTGATTGTTTACAACATTGATAACATCGCAACAATAATCATTAAATTATAGAGTTAGTTTGGAGATTGAATGTTATGATTCTGAGTCTTGTAAGTTCTGTTGTGACAGGTTTTATTATTAAAAATGGCTTGTATGAGAGTTACGAGACGATGGATGGTATATGTCTCTGTTGAGATCGCTCTTGTTTTGTCTCTTCTTAGGAGTTTGAGAGTGTATCGACCAGACAATAGAGGTGAGTTCCTAGGAACATTGGGACTGGTGTGGAGTACCCTGAATGAACAAGATTTCACACGCACATGAGTAGTCTAGAGTTGTTCTCCGCTTTTTGAAGGTTGATGCTTTTTCGATCGATTTTCTCATTGCTTGCTTCATATTAATCTAATTTGGTCGTGCCAAGTGCCAGCGCTCATATGCTTCCTTACTTAACTCTCTGTTAGCGATTTGTCACCATATTTGTAATGGTTTGCGTTTATATTAATGTAGCGAGTGAGCGGAAGGGGTGCGGGCCTCGTGGAAATGATCAAGAGTAAAATGCCTGACTCTGTACTGAGTGAGAACTGTTGTAAAGGAGTATAAGTATAACCGCAAATATGATTGGGTGTTGGTTGAACAAATATATTATATCTACCATACTAGAACATCGTATTTTTATATATATCTTCCATATCATGTAATAGCCTGTTGAAATTGATGTAGTGGCATAGTACTGGAGTTGATATAAACGCTTGTGAGAGAGAATGAATTGTATCCTCATAGAACTTGTCACCTCTAACCGGATGTCCTTTAGTGATTTTTTTGGCACACGCAGCACATACTTAGGGGCTGGTAGTGAAATTCACTTGGACACACTTGTATATCACAGCTTTTCTGATGTAAAATGCAGTAATTATTAAAGATTGGTGATGTTTCTAAGAGATCGTCATAGGTTCTTCTCACAGACACGTCATCTTGCCAGAAGGGAATGCTGATTCATTGAGAGGTCAATAGACCTCTCAAGTACTATACTAGTTATTTCTCTCCACCGCATGTGGTCTGAGATGAGAAGCTCATCGATGTAAAGAGGATTGACCGTCACCTGGAAGCCTGCTACTCAATACATGGTCAGTTTCGCATACTAATAAGATATAGCACTACTCTCTAAACTCTATATAGCATTTGCACGCTCGTAGCACTAGGGTTGCAAATTGTACTGAATGGTGTTCCAAATCTGAAGTGCCACGAATCAAGTCGAATTCGAAAGCTTGCTGGCCATTGCCTACTTCCGAGCACAAGATTTTATAAACACCAATCTCGCTATAACAATAAAATGACGACATGCAGAAAAAGATTCACCAATTGAAGCTTTCTGTGTAAATGTAAGCACTGAATGGATGTATCACGAAATGAGGAGTATCATACACATGCAGTCAACTCCATTTTCACAAAGTAGCCACCGACAAAATAGCGGAAAGTGACGTGACTGCCTAGAACACAAGAAAGCAGGAAGTTATGAGACGATGGTTCAGCTGAGTCTGTGCTTTGGTGTGTTGTGTGTTTCACAATTGCGAGTCCGATAGGACGTGTTCCTCATGATGTATGGCTCTGTGTAGTGATGCTCGTGTGTAGACGACAAATCTCATCTGTCACACCTACAATCTCTTAATATCGGCAGAGGGAATGTGGGGAAGATAGATATAGAAGATATTCGCTGGAGCACGTTCTACTACGCCAGCATACCTTGGATTCAAGCATTCTCGGGAATATCAGAACTCCTCCGCTGCACGGGAACAAGACGGGTGTTATCACTCTCCGCCCAGAGATCTCGTCTTGTGCCATGGCCACCGACAAAGAATCAAGATCCATCGACTCGGCGTCGAGCGCTGTGAATCTCTATACTGGTATGCGATACGCCGCTCTGAGTGATGAGACGTCCAAAGTTTGACCCAATTCTATATAAATATATTGCTTCACTACTGAAATCTTTGCTCAGCGTAGGTGGAGACTTACACGTGGATATCATAAAGTATTCGCTCACCAACCGCAATGAAGTAGTTTTTAATCCTCTGCACTATGTGGGGGCCCATTCATCAGAAACGTGGCGTTATTTGGAAATATCGACGTATTTGTCACTCCTCCTTCACTGAGGTCACTTGTAAGAGCAGATAGGTATATTTTAGATGTCAATTCGATCTAAGAATATAAAGAGGATCTCGAGTGGAGCAGGACTCTAAGTAAGTGAACCACAGATAATAAATTCTATAGAGCGTTATACCAGAAGTGCAATGATTGTCAACAAGGGGGATGCCGAAGAACACCATCCTAATCATGAAGCATGGGGTGGCAGCATCATGTTGTGGGGGTGCTTTGCTGCAGGAGGGACAGGTGCACTTCAGAAAATAGATGGCATCATGAGGCAGGAAAACTATATGGATATATTGAAGCAACATCTCTAGACATCAGTCAGGATGTTAAAGCTTGGTCGCAAATGGGTCTTCCAAATGAACAATGACCCCAAGCATACTACCAAAGTCGTGGCAAAATGGCTTAAGGACAACAAGGTATTGGAGTGGCCATCACAAAGCCCTGCCCTGCAAAAATTATATTGCGAAAATGATGCGATAAGATATCATTTCAAAAATAATATCCTGATATGTAACGATGGATCTTCCCTCCATCACTACTTCTGGTTTCAGTATGTCCAGTCTTCAGTCTTTTACATCTTGTTTATCTGGCAGTATTCGTTTATCATTATTTTGAAATTTCACATGTTCCTGTCTCTCCAGCCCTGTTCTCTACCATATCTTTGACTKAGGTACTCCACTCTCAGATGAGAGACAGAAATCGTTGTCCCTGAGGTGTTTTTTYGCAGAAGCCTTTCTAGTCCACCTGATGGAGAAAGACCCAAGGATACGCTACATGTGACCAGGCTCTTCATTACCCATGGWACAGTGCTGCAGCACCCCCTGATAAATCTGGATTAAAAAATTATATGAATACAAAAAAAATATTTTCACAAAAGTAGTGCATTGGACTTTTACTAGTCCTGTATTAGTGGACCAATATTTTCTATATTTTTATTTAACCTTTATTTAAATAGGCAAGTCACACATTCTTATTTACAATGACGACCTACCCTGGCCAAACCCTAACGACGCTGGGCCACGGCCGGTTGTGATACAGCCTGGAACTGAACRAGGGTCTGTAGTGACACCTCTAGCACTGAGATGCAGTGCCTTAGACCMCTGCGCCKCTCTGTATTCCTGAGTGATATTATTTTGGAGCTTGAACATTGCTTTAAAAAAAAAAAGTAAGTCTGCTTTTTTCCTCTCTGTATTTCTGTATGCTTTTTAAAAATCGCCATTATCCTTCCCCCCAACATATAGAGGATTGATCTACTGATGCTACCTGCATGATCAGAAGACAGACAGGTCCTCATGCATGTTGACTGGCAGCAGYTGTTTTTATAGCATGAGGAGTCTACTGCAGAACTATGTCTATATGGTAACCGCCATTGTGGAATAGTCTCTGTACAGCAGATATTGTAGCTAACACCTCACGAGAGATGGACTTAAACTGAWCAAAAATATGAAACGCAACATGCAACAATTTCAATGATTTTACTGKGTTACAGTTCATATAAGGAAATCAGTCKATTTAAATGAATTAATTAGGCCCTAATCTATGGATTTCACATCACTAGGCATGGGCACTGCCATGGGTGGGCCTGGCCAATCAGAATGAGTTTTTCCCCACAAAAAGGGCTTTATTACAGACAGAAATACTCCTTAATTTAGTCAGCTGTCCAGGTGGCTGGTCTCAGACGATCCCCCAGGTGAAGAAGCCAGATGTGAAGGTTCAGGGCTGGCGTGGTTACTCGTGGTCTGCGGTTGTGAGGCCGGTTGGTCGTACTGCCAAATTCTCTAAAACTACGTTGGAGGCGGCTTATGGTAGAGAAATTAACATTACATTCTCTGGCAACAGCTCTGGTGGACATTCCTGCAMGGATGCATGCCAATTGCACACTCGCTCAAAACTTGAGACATCTGTGGCATTGTGTTGTGTGACAAAACTGTACATTATAGAGTGGCCTTTTATTGTCCCCAACACAAGGTGCACCTGTGTAATGATCATGATATTTAATCAGCTTCTTGATATGCCACACCTGTCAGGTGGATGGATTATCTTGGCAGAGGAGAAATGCTCACTAACAGGGGTGTAAAAGAAAAAAATGTGCACAACATTTGAGAGAAATAAGCTTTTTGTGAGTATGAAACATTTCTGAGATATTTTATTTCAGCTCATGAAACATGGGACCAACACTTTACATGTTGAGTTTATATTTTTGTTCTGTATACATGCAGGGCCGTTACTCGAAAAACTAAGAATAGGTCAGTTAACCCCCAGTTTWACTCCTTGATGTTTYAACCACATTCTAACCTGAAAAGGGCAATATGATCCTGTTGATAAATACTTTATGGGCAGAGTTTCAGCCTGGCTTTGAACTGGTAAAATCTTAATCCATTTAAGTTATTCAGACCATGGGAGATGTTTTGAGCTCAGACCTTTTGCTCAAGAGCAGGGAATAGACGTGTGTGTGAATACAAAGCCAAATGTGGATATGTTTTTCACCGTGTAGATACAACCAACTAACATTCCCTTTTGGATCACCCTTCCATGGGCCTTTTCTTCAGTCATATGGGGGTGTTTTTTTTCAAGCCATTTTATTTGTATGCCTCTCACCATAAATAAAGGTCACGTTAAATTGTTGATACTTTTCATAACCTATTGCACATTCAAAAGGATTTAATGTTATTCACTCAAGAATYGTCTTTTTAAATGTTATTCACCACCATATTTTGTTTCATTTMATTTATTTAACCTTTATTTAACTAGGCAAGTCAGTTAAGAACAAATTCTTATTTACAATGACGGCCTACTAGAAGGCAAAAGGCCTCCTGCGGGGACAGGGCCTGGGATTAAAAATAACAAATAAATTAAATAAAAATATAGGACAAAACACACATCACGACAAGAGAGACAACACAACACTACATAGAGAGAGACCTAAGACAACAACAGCATGGCAGCAACACACGACACCATAGCGTGGTAGCAACACCACATGACAGTAAGAGTGTCCATGATTGAGTCTTTGAATGAAGAGATGGAGATAAAACTGTCCAGTTTGTGTGTTTGATGCAGCTCGTTCCAGTCGCTAMCTGCAGCGAACTGAAAAGAGGAGCGWCCCAGGGATGTGTGTGCWTTGGGGACCTTTAACAGAATGTGACTGGCAGAACGGMTGRTGTATGTGGAGGATGAGGGCTGCASTAGATATCTCAGATAGGGGGGAGTGAGGCKTYAGAGGGTTTTAAATGTCAATTTTAATGTACTGTATGTATGAGGACCAGCTTGACTTGGCAACCTCTGGGGTTTAATATGTTGAGATAATTGTCATTGACAAGTCAACATGGAATATATACCCTAAACTGTTAGTCGTAACCCATTCGGCTGTTTTCAGCCCTCTAGCAAAATACAGGGCATTCGGAAAGTATTCAGACCCCTTGACTTTTTCCACATTTTGCTACGTTACAGCCTTATTGTAAAATTGATTAAATTGTTTRRCCCCCCTCATCAGTCTACACACAATACCCCATAATGACAAAGCAAAAACAGGTTTATKAAAAAAAAAACWGAAATATCAAATWTACATAAGTATTCAGACTCTTTAATCAGTACTTTGTTGAAGCACCTTAAGCAGCGACTACAGCCTCGATTATTCTTGGGTACCAAACATTTTTGCAGAATTGAAGTTCTACAAGAACACAGTGGCCTCCATCATTCTTAAATGGAAGAAGTTTTGGAACCACCAAAACCCTTCCTAGAGCTGGCCGCCCGGTCAAACTGAGCAATCGGGGGAGAAGGGCCTTGGTCAAGGAGATGAACAACTGGGCAGTTTTATCTCCATCTCTTCATTCATGGACACTCTTACTGACACATGTGGCTGCTTCACGTGATGTATCGTTGTCGCTACCTTGTCTTTCTGCTGTTGTCTATGCCCAATAATGTTTATACCATGTTGTTGTCATGTGCTGCTGCCATGTTGTGTTGCTACCATGTGGTGTTGCTACCATGTTGTAGTCGTGTGTTGCTGCCATGCTATGTTGTTGTCTTAGGTCTCTCTTCATGTAGTGTTGTGTTGTCTCTCTTGTCGTGATGTGTGTATTGTCCTATATTTTTATTAAATTTATTTGTTATTTTTAATCCCAGGCCCCATCCCCGCAGGAGGCCTTTTGGTAGGCCTTCATTGTAAATAAGGATTTATGTCATGCGCCCAAAGTCGCGTTTTCCAGTCCTCCGTCTGCATTATTTCTTGATGTGCATCAGTTCTAGTGTATTATTATGGAAAGAGGTTTGGAAATTGGTATCTCCATAATGACAATCTAAATAGCATCGCTACAAGTGGTAAAACGTTGTCACAACGTGCACGCGTGCTGCTCTCGCGACTCAGCCAATAACAGTAGTGCTCTCAACACACACACACACACACACACACTCCTCCAGACCACTCACTCAGCAACAGCCTGCTCAAAGTCAAGTTGCGTCGTGTAATGGCASCCTTAAACCGATGCCACACGAAACAATCTGGACCAATAGCCCCAAAATRAGCAACCAATACATTTTCACCAGCGWCATCGTTTTCAAAGTATCCCAATTTGTATGTAAAACCTAGAACATGGCAACACTGRCCTATGTTTTGAGATGCAATGCAATTACGTTGCAGGCAATTTCTTGMGGGTGACACACGTAGCAACCCAGATGCAATTTTGTTGCYAGCAACATAAATTGGTCCAGATTGTTTAGTGTGGCATCGGTTTAAGGCTACCATTACACGACGCAACTTGTATGCAAGTTTACTTGCTTTGTGAAACACCCCCTGCAACTTGCTTGTATCCAGTTGACACGTTTCAACTTAGTGCAATCAGAGCTGGTGATTGCAACAACCAAAACAACCAAAACAAACACCTGTGTCACATGATCCATTCTAAGGTTCAGAGTTCAATCCAGTTGTCATGTCAACACAGCTGTCAGTGCTGCGCAGCACAACCCGCAAATCAGCGTTTACAGAACAGAGACTAGCATAACAGTAGATGTATGGACATGACTGTACATGGTTTAGCAGTCAAGAKATATCATTTCGAATAGAACCCAAACCTCTCCCTGACCAGTTTCGACTGAAATTGTCCACCATTAACTGTGCRAGCTTAGTTCGTTGCTAGCTTGATGCTAGCTAGCTAAATGGTAGCCTGCAGAGACACACCGAGCTTTGTGCTAATAGCAGGTTGTGGCGCCACACAGCGGCGAATCCATACCCGAAGAAGAGCGTTGCTTAGCAACGACAAGGCAAACAAGCTCTTGCACTACAGCTAGTAGAGTTKGCTAGTTCAATAGTTTACAACGCAACCGCTCTCAACTCAACMTATAAAGACTTATTTTTGCTTGCAAATAACGTTTGGAGATTTATTGTTAAAAATTGTGTTCTCAGATGGTACATTAATAAGATGGCTGGCAAAAAGAAAGAAGTAAGCTTGCAGGTCAGTCGGTCAAACGTACTTTTTTTGTTGTTGCAGATATCCAAGTTGGGTGTGATGGGCAGCACACTCTGTGATCAGAATGTAACGTTAGCTAACACTGCTGTTCTTGGTACTACTTTCTCCAGGCGTCTGTCGCAAACCAAGAGCAATGGGATGAGATGCTCGCAACTAAAGGTTTAACAGGTAAGAATGATTTGCTTTGTTGCATATTACGTTTTCTTACTTACGTGTAYCCGTTTCACTCTGGCTGTATGATGTGACTTTTACATTTTTTTAGGAGTATGTTGTGACTTGTTTGTTTCATTATTGCCATGAAAACGTACCTCCTACTCGGTTTATTCATAGAGGAATGTATCATTCACTTCCACTGCATGCTGCTGCCCCCATGTGTTCATGCTGCTTACTGCAGGATGTGCCTACATGGTGTTTACTGTACTAACACGCCTGTCCTGTGTCTCTGTCCCCTTCAGTTGTAGATGTCTACCAGCAGTGGTGTGGTCCATGCCGTGCTGTTGTCAGCTTACTGAGGAAGATCAAAAATGAACTGGGAGATGACTTGTTACATTTTGCCACAGTAAACACAACAGACACATATCATTCAATCTAGAATTACATTTCTGAAAAAATTATATTGAAAAAAGGCTTTTGTTTAAATTGAACTGGTTTTCCTTGCAGGCAAAAGCTGACAGTATCGATGCTCTAGAAAGGTACAGGGGGAAGTGTGAGCCCACCTTCCTGTTCTATGGGGTAAGTCCTGATCTCTCTCTGTCTCTCTCTGTCTCTCTCTGTCTCTTCTTGTTCTCTCTCTGTTCTCTGTCTCTCTCTTCTCTGCTCTCTCTCCGTCTCTCTCTCTCTCTCATGCTCTAGCTCTCTCTGTCTGTCAATTCAATTTCATTGACTCTTATTGAACATGAGCAAGTTCAATTGATTACTTACATTGTCAAAGTATAATCCTTCGAAAAATTAAATCAAAATATATGCTATATACTATACAATATATATACTATATCTTTATATATAAATACAATGGTGGGACCAACAGCAACAATAAATAGTAGTCAGTGACATGGGATTCCATTAACAACTCATACAACAACAATCATTAATCAGAACACACAAATACATTAAAGCAACAGTCATAGACATGGCAATAGACCTTGAAGACAGAACAACATGACGTGGTATGAAAGCAAAACAAACTCAGCTAATGGGCAATATTTCATCAACATTATTTGCATTATTTCACTCTCTCTCTCTCTCTGCTCTCTCGTAATGTTGATCTGGAATTGTGCAGGTTACTGTAGATGTTCTGTCTGTCTGGTCAGGTGGATTGCATCCCTGTTACTACTTTCACCATCATTCATTTATTATCATTTCAAGACTGGTTAAGCTACAATCTACACAAATAGTGTTCTGCACTGAAGCAGATTAAGAAACTCAACCACAGCTGAAGTGTCTCCGGGGGGGAGGGGCGGGAATTCGGTCCTCAGCCGCTACGGGGCCGGCTAACGCTCCTCTCCCTCCAGCAGGATCGGTGACCGTAAACTCTTATCTGGGTTCAGGGGGGGAAGATGTCCTCGGCTACGTGGGCTAACGATCCTTCCTCCTCAGAGGATGGTGACCCTAACCTCTATATCTGGTTCAGGGGGAGATTGGTCTCAGTGCTACGGGGGGCTAACGCTCCTCTTCCTCCAGAGGATGTGTTGGAGGAACTGGCCAGGGAGAAGACTGTCCTGGAGAGGGGAGGGAACGCAGAGTGTGAGTCAAAACAGACCACAACAACAACAACACACATAAACACACACACACTCACACACACACCCACACCAAACACACACACACATGCACCTTACAACAGCAAGGTACACTCAATATATTCATCACATGCTGATGCTTGAGAGTTTAAAAACTGTCTTTTCAAACATGACCTGACCTGTAGGATACACGCTTTGGTGTGCTTGTTCAGGTGAAAGATGAAAGGTTTTGATAGATGAAGTAAGAGGAGAAGGATCAAGTGAATGATGATATACTATGGTTATGCTAGCTACTTATCTATTACCTAACACTGGGCCACTGTTACTTCGCTTCTTCCGTCAACTTTAACAGTGCTTTTAACCCAGTACTCTCTGTAGTTTCCAGACAGTAAATCCTACACGGTGTCAACGTTTAACCAAGTGTTATTACAGTAACTCTCTTGTAGTTTCCAGCAACAGTAAAATCCTACACGGTGGCCACTTTAACCAGTGTTTTACAAGCCAAGTAACTCTCTGCTAGTTTCCAGAAGTAAATCCTACAGCGTGGTGCATACCCCTTTTATTAAAAAACAGGTTTTTTGGGGTTTTTACAGTAACTCATACTGTAGTTCCAGAAGTAAATATCCTACACGGTGGCCACACATTATACCGTGTTTTACGTCTTGTTAGATCCTGCGACAGACAGTAAATCCCTACCACGGTGGCCTAACTTAACCATGTTTACACACCAAGTAATCTCTGTAGTTCCAGACAGTAAAGTACCTACAACGGTGGTCACTATTACCAGTTGGTTTTTACTAGTACCCCTGTAGTTCCAGACAAGTAAAATCTACACGGTGGCCAAACTTTAACCAGTGTTTTACAGCCTACGTAACTCTCTGATAGTTCCCCCAGACAGTAATCCAGCACGGTGTCACTTTACACCAGTGTTTACAGTAACTCTCTGTAGTTTCCAGACAGTAACATCCTCACACGGTGAGCCACTTTAAGCCAGTGTTTTACAGTAATACTCTCTCTAGTTCCAAGACAGTAAATCCTACACGGTGGCGCAACTTTAACCATGTTTTACAACAAGATAACCTCTCTGTACTCCCAGACAGTAAATCCTCACGGTGGCCATCATCAAACCGAACGCAGTGGTCTACGGCAAAGCCAGTGAGATTATCATGAAGATTCAGGATGCCGGGTTTGAGATCCTAGTCACGAGGAGAGAAACGCGAGCGCTTGAAAGCACGAGAATTTCTAACCAGAACAAAGTAGGAGAGGTCAGTAGTTTTCTACAGAACTAAAGTTAGGAGAGTTAGTAAGTTTTCTACCGAACTAAGCTGGAGCGGTCAGTAGTTTTCCTACCAGAAAAAGTAAGGAGAGGTAGTAGTTTTCTACAGAACTAAGTAAGAGAGGTCAGTCAGTTTTCTTACCAAACAAGTAGGGAGAGGTCAGTAGTTTTTCTACCAGTAATAAGTAGGAGACGGTCAAGTAAGTTTTTCTACCAGAACTTAAGTAGAGAGGGGGTTTCAAGTTGTTCTTCCCTCCAGAACAAAGTAGTAGAGGTCAGTAGTTTTCTACCAGAACTAAGTAGGAGAGGTCAGTATTTTCTACCAGAACTAAGTAGGAGAGATCAGTATTTTCTCCAGAACTAAGTAGGAGAGGTCAGTAGATTTCTACAGAACAAAGTAGGAGATTCAGTAGTTTTCTACCAGAACAAAGTAGGAGAGGTCAGTCGTTTTCTACCAGAACTAAGTAGGAGAGGTCAGTAGTTTTCCTACCCCAGAACTAAGTAGGAGAGGTCAGCTGTTTTCAACCAGAACTAAGTAGGAGAGGTCAGTAGTTTTCTACCAGAACTAAGTAGGAGAGTTTCAGTAGCTTTCTACCGAACTAAGTAGGAGAGGTCAGTAGTTTCTACCAGAACAAGTAGGAGACGGGTCAGTTAGAATTTCTACCAGAAACTAGTAGGAGAGGTCAGTAAGTTTTCTAACCAGAACTTAAGTAGGAGAGGTCAGTAGATTTCTACCAGACTAAGTAGAAGAGGTCAGTAGTTTTTCTACCAGAACTAGTAGGAGAGGTCAGTAGTTTTCTACCAGAACAAAGTAGGAGAGTTCAGTAAGATTTCTACCAGAACTAAGTAGGCGAGCTCAGGTAGTATTTTCTACCAGACTAAGTATGAGAGATAGCAGATTTCTATCAGAATCAAGTAGGTATGTCGGTAACAGTACAGAGACCAAAGTGTTCACCTGTTGGTGGTTAACAGCTGCACTGTCCGCTGTCTCTCAGGGAAGATCCATCTTACCTGCTAGGCTACCTCCACAGTCAAACGACTTTCATTCTACAGCCTTCTACCCAAGTCAAACAGATCTTTCCTTCAGCTCCCAAGCAAACAGACTTTCCTTCAGCCCCAGTTCAAACAGACTTTCCATGTCCGCCTCACCAGTCAAGACACTACGATCTTCACTTCCAGCCTCCAGTAAACAGACTTTCATTCAGCGCTGCCCTCAGTCAAACAGACTTCATTTCAGCCCTCCCAGTCAACACAGACTTTCGATCATGCAAATCTCCCAGTCAAACAGATCTTTCCATTCAGCCTCCCGTCAAACAAGACCTTTCCTTCGCACTCCCAAGTCAAACAGACTTTCCTTCAGCCCTCCACAAGTCAGACTTTGGCCTTAAAGCCATCTTGTCCAGTCTATTGACCACGACTATTCATAATCAGCTCT
>NW_019945454.1:35747-45172 GCF_002910315.2 Salvelinus sp. IW2-2015 | reverse complement strand
CCTGGTCTAAAGTAGTGCACTAAATAGGGAATAGGGTGCCGTTCCCCATAGAGTCCTGGTCTAAAGTAGTGCACTAGATAGGGAATAGGGTGCCGTTCCCCATAGGGTCCTGGTCTAAAGTAGTGCACTAGATAGGGAATAGGGTGCCATTTGGGATACACTTCATGTTGACACCTTAAACCAGCCAGGTTCACCGTCACCTGTCTTACCGTCACCTTTCTTATCAGCTTATTTTATATCTTCAGTGTCAACATTTT
The DNA here is from genome assembly GCF_002910315.2 of Salvelinus sp. IW2-2015. Classification (NCBI taxonomy): domain Eukaryota; kingdom Metazoa; phylum Chordata; class Actinopteri; order Salmoniformes; family Salmonidae; genus Salvelinus; species Salvelinus sp. IW2-2015. The sequence continues at coordinate 44,915 of NW_019945454.1, read as the reverse complement.
ATGTGGAAATATGCCCTATTAAATTTACAAATATTGCTCTACATTCTACATAGGCCATCCGTTTCCTGAATCTAATGCCAACTTTTCTCCGGAATTACATTCATTTCCATTAGTGATCTTATTTTATCTTCAGCGTCAAAATGTTTGGTGAAAATATGCAATATTATAAACGTTCTTTGACTTTGGCCATACGTTTGCAATATAATGTATGTTAAAGCTGGAATCCTTAATGGTGAAACGGCAACATCCCTGTAACATCATTGCATGTGCGATAGAACAGTAGAATAGGTACTGCATTTTTTAAAACGTTTTTACCCTGTTGGGCGACGGTCCTAACCTCGTCCTGGTCAAGAATAGAAAAACAACAGCAATGGCCGTGAGGCGGACAGCGGAGCTGTTTCTCCTACTGCGGATTTTCATCTTTAACTATGCTAACTTTCCTCTTGAAACGTTTCTCAGTTCACTCAGTAGCATATATTTAGTCTGTGTGTGAGGTACTTTGTTTTGTGTCGCTGTGCGTGGTTGCTCCAATTTTAAATGTCCTAAAATGTGTTTGTATTGTTTAGTCACTTAGCTTGGAGTTTCCCCACCATGGTGTATGTATATAGTATATTTAGCAGGGATTTAAGGAGTTCTGAAAATTCCCCTTTGGTCTTTATGGCACCCAGCAGGGCTTTATGGCACCCAGCAGGGCTTTATGACACCCAGCAGGGCTTTATGGCACCCAGCAGGGCTTTATGACACCCAGCAGGTCTTTATGGCACCCAGCAGGTCTTTATGGCACCCAGCAGGTCTTTATATGGCATCCAGCAGGCGCTCTATGCCCACCCGGCAGGTCTTTATGGCACACCATCAGTCCTTCTGATGGACACCCAGCAGTCTTTATGGCACCCAGCAGGGCTTTATTGACTACAGCACGGTCTTTATGGCACCCAGCAGGTCGGCTTTTGGCACCCAGCAGGGCTTTATGGCACCCACAGGCTTTATGACACCCAGCAGGTCTTTAGGGGGGCACCCATGCAGGTCTTTATGCACCCAGCAGGTCTTTTATGGCACCCAGCAGGGCTTTATGAGCACCGGCAGGGCAGGTTTTACATGACCTCAGTCTTTATGGCACCCAGCAGGTCTTTATGGCACCCAGCAGGACTTTGAATTGACACCCAGCAGGTCTTTATGCGCACCCCAGCAGGCCTTTATGAGCACCCGCAGGGCTTATGGCACCCACAGCGTCTTTATGGCACACCCAGCAGGTCTTTATGGACCCCAGGTCTTTACTGACACCAGCAGTCTTTATGGCACCAGCAGGTCTTTATGGCACCCAGCAGGGCTTTATGACACCCGCAGGTCTTTATGACACGTCTTTATCCGCAGGTCTTTATGGCACCCGCATCAGTCTTTATGGCACCCAGCAGGTGGCGCGGGCTTTATGACACCCGCAGGTCTTCTATGCACCAGAGGCTTTATGACACCCAGCAGGTCTTTTATGGCACCCAGCAGGTCTTATATGGCATGCCCAGCAGGGCTTTATGACACCCAGCAGGTCTTTAAGTGGTCACTCACTCTGCTGTGTGTGTGTGTGTGTGTGGTGTGCTGTGGTTGTGTGATGTGTGATGTACTGTGTGTGTGTGTGTGTGTGTGGATTTGGTTGATGGTGTGTGTGTGCTGTGTGTGTGGTGTTGTAGCACCCTCTATAGGTGCCGACCCAGACGGGCCCGTACGTCTTTATGAGAATGCCTGGCCTCTAGAATCAATATAGGGCCATTGATGGAACAAATGTTTCTCCGGAATAGGGAATTTAACTCCCGCTGGTTATTGAAATTCCATCAGCCCGTGAATTGAGAGACTTGCATAGGCGAAAATGACAAGGAGGTAGGAGGGGAGAGGAGGAAGAGGAGGAGAGGAGAGTAGACAACGTGGGAGGAGGAGAGAGGGAGGAAAGAGAGTAGAGGAGGGAAGAGGGAGGAGGGGAGGAGGTTGGAGGGAGAGAAGAGTACGAGAAGGGGACGGAGGAGGAGGAGGGAGGGAGAGAGAAGTGGGAAGTTGCCAATGTTTGTACTGAAGTTGGAGACTTGAACTGGTTCTAGTTAGTAAGGGCTGGTCACATGGATCTGATTAGCTTAGGGTGCTGATTCAGGTGGGTCTGGGTCTGATATAGGGCTTGGGTCACTGGGTCTGTATATAGGGCTGGTCATCTGGGTCTGATATAGGTGGTACTGGTCGCTGGCTGGTGCACTTCTGATATAGGGCTGGATTACTAGCGGTCTGATGTAGGGCTGGTTACTGGGTCTGATGTAGGGTGGTTACTGGGCCTGATGTGGGCTGGTTACTGGTCTGATGTAGGGCTGGTACTGGGTCTGATGTTAGGGCTGGTTACTGGGTCTGTGTAGGGCTGGTTACTGGGTCTGATATAGGGTTGGTTACTGGGCTGATGTAGGGGGCTTGGTATATGGCTGGTCCTGATAGAGGGCTGGGTTACTGGGTCTGATATAGGGCTGGTTACTGGGTCTGATATAGGGCTGGTGTACTGGTCTCAATTAGGGTGGCACTGGTCTGAATGTAGGGCTGGTTACTGGGTCTGATATAGGGTTGCTTACTAGGCTCTGATACAGGGCTGGGTTACTGGGTCTGATATAGGCTGGGTTATCTGGGTCTGAATGAGGGCTGGTTACTGGTCATCAATATAGGGCTGGTTACTGGTCTGATATAGGGCTGGTCACTGGGTCTGATGTAGGCGGGGGTGTTACTGGGTCTGATATAGGGCTGGTTTACTGGGTCTGATACAGAGGGTGTGTTACTGAGGTTGATATAGGGCTGGGTTACTCGGGTGTGATATAGGGCTGGTTACTCGGTTGACGTTAGGTGGGTTACTGGGTCTGATATAGGGCTGGGTTACTGGGTCTGATATAGGGGTGGATATAGGGCTGGGTTACTGGGTCTGATACAGGGCTGGGTTACTGGTCTAGCTGATAGCAGGGACTGCGGTTACTGGGTCTGATTATAAGGGCTGGGTTACTGGGTCTGATATAGGCTGGCGTTACTGGTGTATACTAGGTGACTGGCTTACTGAGGGTAACTGATATTAGGGGCTGGTTACCGGTCTGATACACAGGAAGCATGGTACTGGAATTAGGATGGTACGGGTCTGAAAGGGCTGAGTTCTCGGGCTATTACATATGGGCTGGTTTACTACCGGCTCTGATCTTAGGGCTTGTTAGCTGGGTATAACATAGGGGATTGTTAGCTGAGTCTATATATAGCTAGGGTTACTGGTCTATATATAGGGGCTGGTTACCTGGGAATAATAATAGGGCCTGGTACTGTGCCTTATAATTTGGGCTGGTTTACTGTGCGGTATAATGTCATAGGGGCTGGTTACTGGGTCTGATATAGGCTGGTTATGGACTGCGCCGCCGATCCCAGGGTTCTAATGCCTTTACTGGTCTACATCTAGCTGAGTTACCTGGCTTCTTGATATAGGTGAGGTTATGGCCTCTGGGCGATATGGTCTCAAAATTTACGGGTCTAATATCAGGCTGGTTACTCGGTAGTTAATGTATAAGCGCTGCGGTCTCAGTGAGTCTGATATAGGGCTGGTTACTGGTTTTGATATAGGCTGGTTACTGGGTCTGATATTGGCTGGTTACTGGGTTGGACTATAGGGCTGAGTTACTGGGGATATTATATATAGGGCGGAGGGTTACTGGGTCTGATATGGGCTGGCATGGTACTGTGAACGAGGTCTGAATATAAGGGCCTGGTTACTGTGATGGTCTGATATAGGCTTGGGTTACGGATCTGGTGCGTCGCTGCTGTGTGGCTCATAATTTACTGCGGCATCCATAATATTAGGGCTGGCTGTTACTGCTGTATAGATAATAGGCAGGGTTACTGGGTCTGATATACCGGGCTGGATTTACTGGCTAGCCTCGATACTTTAGGCCTGGGTTACTGGGTCTCATGTAGGGCTGGGTACTGTGCGTCTGATATAGTCGGCTGAGTTACTTTGGGTTGTATAGGGCTGTGTTACTGGGTCTTACCTAAATTAGGGCTGGTTTAATTGGGTATAATATAGGCTGTTACCTGGTCTGATATAGCTGAGTTACTGATGCTGATATAGGCGGTTAGCTTGGTCTTGATATAGGGCTGGAGTACTGGGGTCTGATATAAGGCCTGGCGTTACTGTTGTCTGGTATAGTGCTGGCTTACTGGAGTCATAATATAGGCTGGGTTAACTGGGTCTGATATATGGTGTGCTGGTTATCTGGGTCTGTATATAAGGCTGGTTACTGGGTCTGAGTATAGGGCTGAGGTTACTGGGCTCTAGATCATAGGTGCTTGTCAGTTACTGGGTTGATTATAGGGCTGGTTTACTGGGTCTGATATCAGGGCTGGACTGCCTTATAGGCTGGTTACGGGGTAATATAGGGCGTTGCGTCTTAGCTGGTGTCGCTGATATAGGCTGTGTACTGGGTCCTGATATAGGGAGCTGGCTGTTTACTGGGTGTTGATATAGGGCTGTGTTTCTGAGTTCTTGATATAGGCGGTTACGCGGGTGTACTGGGTCTTATATAGGGTTTACTATGCGTTTACTGGTATTAGATATAGGGCCTGGTTACTGTGGTTGATTATAAGGCTGGGCTTTACTGGGTTGTATACAGTATAGGCTTAGGTCTGGTGTTACTGCGGGTTATTATAGGTGCTGGTGTACGGTGGTGAATGGTCTTAATTTGACTGTTATAGTAATGTTAGGCTGGGTACTGGGTACGTATATAGGGCTGGGTTACTGGGTTCGATAGAGGGCTGGTTACGTGTGCGTTTGATATAGGGTGGTTTACTGGGTCTGATAATATCAGGGCTGGTTTACTGGGATACATTTTTGGGGTCTGGATTACTGGGTACTGTATATAGGGCTGGTTACTGGGTCTGATATAGGGCTAGGTTACTGGTCTAATGAGTGTTACGGCTGGGTCATTGGACACTGGGCGATATGGCGTAGTATACTGAGGTCTCTACTTAGGGCTGGGTTACTGAGGTTCTCAGTGTAGGGCTGGGGTTACTGGGTTCTGATATAGGGCCTGATTACGGTCTGATATAGGGCTGGTTACTGGGTCTGAAAGGCTGTACTGGGTATAATATAGGGCTAGGTTACTGGTCTGAAGTAGGCCTCGAGAGTTACTGCGGTCTGATATAGCTGGTTACCTGGGTCTGATATAGGGCTGGTTACTGCGGTATGAATTAGGGCTGTTACTGGGTCTGAGTATAGGCTGAGTTACTGGCATTGATATAGGGCTGTGTTTTACCTGGTGTCTGATATAGCGGGCTGGGTTATGGGTCTGACTTAAATCTTAGGGCTGTTACTGGGTCTGATATAGGGCTGGTTACTGGGCGTACTGATATAGGCGGCTGGTTACTGGGTCTTGATATAGGGCTGGTTACTGGGCTGATATAGGGCTGGTTACTGGGTCTAGGTATAGGGCTGGTTACTGTGTCGATCGTATAGGGTGGTAGTGGGGTCTGATATTAGGCGGTACGGCCGTGTTCATGGCTGGTTACTGGTCTCATCGTATAGGGCTTGGGGCTACTGGGGATCAGATATAGGGCGCTGGTGGAGGTTGACTGGGTTCTGTATAGGGTGGGTACGTGGGTCTGATATAGGGCTGAGGTTACCCTTGGGGCTGATAAGGGCTGGTTACTGCGGTAATAATTAAGGGCTGTGTTACTGGGTCTGATAGTAGGGCTGTGAGGTGGTACTGGGCCTGATATAGGGCTGGTGACTTGGTATAATAATAGGGCGGGTTATGGTCTGATATAGTGCTGGTACTGGGTTCTGATTATAGGCTGTTGTTCACTGGGTTGATATAGGGCTGTGTTAACGGGTCTGATATAGCGGCTTGGTTACTTGGGCTCGATTATTAGTGCTGGGTTACGGGGTCTGAAATATGGGCTTTGGTACTGGGTTAAATAGGGCTGGGTTGTACTGGGTCTGATATAGGCTGGGGTACTGGGTCTGATGATGGGCTGGGTTTACTTAAGGTCTGATATAGGGCTGGGTACTGGGTCTGATATGAGGGCTGGGTGGACGGCTGGTGATATTGGTCTAATTTACTGGGTATAATGTAGGGCTGGGTCACTGGGTATAATATAGGGCTGGGTTACTGGGTCTGATATAGGGCTTGGTTACTGGGTATAATATAGGGCTGGTTACTGGGTCTGATATAGGGCTGGTTACTGGGTCTGATATAGGGCTGGTTACTGGGTATAATATAGGGCTGGGTTACTGGGTCTGATATAGGGCTGAGTTACTGGGTATAATATAGGGCTGGTTACTGGGTCTAAGATAGGGCTGGTTACTGGGTCTAATATACGGCCGGGTACGGCTGGGCGATATGGCCTAATTTACAGGGTCTATAGGGCTGGGTTACGGCTGGGCGATATGGCCTAATTTACAGGGTCTATAGGGCTGGCTTACGGCTGGGCGATATGACCTGGTAGAATCACCATTTCTCTATTTCTTTAATGCTTTTGTTTCTCAATTAAACGTCAATACACCGCATTTTGAAGAGTCAGTAATAATCCAATGAAAATAGTTTAACCTGCTTTTTTTTGCAATAATCAATGATCTGCCATTCAAGTCTGTCGATGAAAATGGAATTTCTGTTACAAATTTCAGCAGAACCGTGAACAATGCATATCCAACTTCTTGGTCATGTTTCTGTTTACTATCAAGGTAGAATAGTTGAACGGTTCTGAATAGCAAACAAGTCTCACAGTCTCACGTAAGGAGTAGACGTTTTTCCATATGGCTCAAATGTCAAATGGTTAAATTTTGCCATTAATTCCCGAAAATCTTATTGTTACGCATTAACTCTGAATGGTTAAGGTAAAGATACGAGTTAAGGTTTGGGAGAGGCTTGAAAACAACTTTCTATCGACTGGATTCCAACCTTCTGGCACATCTGACATCCCACAACGTTCTAGCATAACCGAAACCTACTTGAAGGTAGCAGCGCTCACTGTTGCCCCTAGTGGCTGGTTTCCACGTCATCTCCCGACGTCCGCAGACATAAATGGACGTCAAATAGGGACTTGTATCACGGGTGACCTGGCTGTTGAATAGCCACTCCTGTCCATCTCAAACTGTTTGATCAACATAGCCTGTTCACCTTGTTTAGATTTTGAATTCAACTAGCTGGATAAGATGCTTATTTCTCAGAATTAGAATGAGAAGTCAGTTCCTGATATAGATGTGTCTCTTTATGCTCATTGCACATTCATAAAACACAGACTAGACAGCTAGTATAATAGTCTGTGGCTAACATTCTGCTAGCGGTACGTGGTACCACACGTAAAGTCATATCTCTAACTATTACAGCAAAGTAATGTCTCTAACTATTACAGTAAAGTAATATCTCTAACTATTACAGTAAAGTAATGTCTCTAACTATTACAGTAAAGTAATATCTCTAACTATTACAGCAAAGTAATGTCTAACTATTACAGTAAAGTAACTGCTTGTTGTCAGAGAGGCAGAAGTTATCTTTAGTCTTTGTTGTTGTGAATGGCAGGAGGAGGGGCTTGGTGTCTGTGGAGTAGGAAGGTGAAGGCTGCACAGTCCACACAGCACAGAAGGAGGAGGGGCTTTGGGATCTGTGGAGTAGGAAGGTGAACAGTCCACACAGCACAGAAGGAGGAGGGGCTTGGTGTCTGTGGAGTGGGAAGGTGGCACAGTCCACACAGCACAGAAGGAGGAGGGGCTTGGTGTCTGTGGAGTAGGAAGGTGCACAGTCCACACAGCACAGAAGGAGGAGGGGCTTGGGTCTGTGGAGTGGAAGGTGCACAGTCCACACAGCACAGAAGGAGGAGGGGCTTGGTGTCTGTGGAGTAGGAAGGTGCACAGTCCAAACAGCACAGAAGGAGGAGGGGCTTGGGTGTCTGTGGAGTGGGGAAGGTGCACAGTCCACACAGAAGGAGGAGGGGCTTGTTGTCTGTGGAGTGGGAAGGTGCACAGTCCACACAGGAGGAGGGGCTTGGTGTCTGTGGAGTAGGAAGGTGCACAGTCCACACCAGCACAGAAGGAGGAGGGGCTTGGTGTCTGTGGAGTAGGAAGGTGCACAGTCCACACAGCACAGAAGGAGGAGGGGCTTGGTGTCTGTGGAGTCGTAAGGTGCACAGTCCACACAGCACAGAAGGAGGAGGGGCTTGGTGTCTGTGGAGTAGGAAGGTGAACAGTCCACACAGCACAGAAGGAGAGGGGCTTGGTGTCTGTGGAGTGGGAAGGTGCACAGTCCACACAGCACAGAAGGAGGAGGGGCTTGGTGTCTGTGGGTAGGGAGGTGCACAGTCCACACAGCACAGAAGGAGGAGGGGCTTGGTGTCTGTGGAGTAGGAAGGTGCACAGTCCACACAGCACAGAAGGAGAGGGGCTTGGTGTCTGTGGAGTAGGAAGGTGCACAGTCCAAACGCACAGAGGAGGAGGGGCTTGGTGTCTGTGGAGTGGGAAGGTGGCACAGTCCACACAGAAGGAGGAGGGGCTTGGTGTCTGTGAGAGTGGAAGGTGCACAGTCCACACAGAAGGAGGAGGGGCTTGGTGTCTGTGGAGTAGGAAGGTGCACAGTCCACACAAGCACAGAAAGGAGGAGGGCTTGGTGTCTGTGGAGTAGGAAGGTGCACAGTCCACACAGCACAGAAGGAGGAGGGGCTTGGTGTCTGTGGAGTAGGAAGGTGCACAGTCCACACAGCACAGAAGGAGGAGGGGCTTGGTGTCTGTGGAGTGGGAAGGTGAACAGTCCACACAGCACAGAAGGAGGAGGGCTTGGTGTCTGTGGAGTAGGAAGGTGCACAGTCCACACAGCACAGAAGGAGGAGGGGCTTGGTGTCTGTGGAGTAGGAAGGTGCACAGTCCACACAGACAGAAGGAGGAGGGGCTTGGTGTCTGTGGAGTGGGAAGGTGCACAGTCCACACAGCACAGAAGGAGGAGGGGCTTGGTGTCTGTGGAGTAGGAAGGTGAACAGTCCACACAGGCACAGACAGGAGGAGGGGCTTTGGGGTCTGTGAGTGGAAGGTGCACAGTCCACACAGAAGGAGGAGGGGCTGGTGTCTTGTGGAGTAGGAAGGTGCACAGTCCACACAGCACAGGAAGGAGGCGGGCTTGGGTTATCTCTCTTTTT
>NW_019945454.1:17276-34164 GCF_002910315.2 Salvelinus sp. IW2-2015 | reverse complement strand
GGTTTTATGGATATAGCTGCAATGAGCATAAGAAACACATCTATACTGTACGGTAAACTTAGAGTGTTCTCTATTTCTAAGTTTCGAGAAACTGTAGGCATGTGTACCGCTTAGTTGAATTTCATAAATCTTAATAAACAATATGGGGCTGGTGGAACGCGATGTTATCTGATGGGTCACATTGACCATATTTAGTGGGCATGGGATGTTAACATGGGGTGACTGGATTATCTATCAAAACGAGGCGAGTCACCCTCGGTAGTACAAGTTCCACCTATATGGTTTTGAGGCATACCATTTTATGCTTGAGGGCCGTAGGTCGGAGTGAGTGAACCAGCACCTAGGGGCAACAGTTAGCTAGCGGGCTGCTGATCCTTCCCCAATAGGTTTCGGTTATGCTAGAACGTTGGGCATGCATTGCCAGAAATATAGGGCTGTGTGTGAAATCAGTCGGATAGAAAGCTTGTTTGCAAGCCTCTCCAACAATCGTATTCTACTAAACCAGTCCCAGAGTAAAGGCGTAACCCATAAATTGATTTCTATGGTCGGATAAATTTACTGGGTATAATGATTAGGCTGGCAGTCACTGGAAGTGATAAATATAGCGGCCTGGGATTTGTTACGGCGTCTGACTATATGGGCGTAGCGCTTACTGATGGTATAAATATAGGGCTGGTATCAACCTGTGGTCTCGATATTAGGCTGGTTAACTGGTCCTCTGAACGTATAGGACTGGAGCTGTACTGGTATGAATATAGGGCTTTGGTATTGGCGTCTGATATAGTCGCATGAGAACCGTTATCGAGAACATTCTTACGATAATGTATAAGGGCTGTGAAGTTACTGCAGGAAGTCTAAAGATAGGGCATCGATGTACACTGAGAGGAAGTGGAATGCATTGTTCACGGGATTCTATTGCCTGAAAGTTGCTCAGAGCAGGACAGGAATTCCATCTGTCATCGCAGCAATGATCTTCGACATGGCAGATTTCATACAGGAGTCTATATAGTGCTTGGTACAACAATGAACATATAGCAGGCCTGAATTTACGTGGTCTATATAAGGCTGCTAGGTTTACGTTCACTGGCGTTATACCATTGGTAGATTCACCATGACTTTCTTTCAACTAATTGCTGCTGTTAATGCTTTGTTTCTTCAGATTATTAAACGTTCAATTGACGAAACAAATGACACCGCCCATTTATGTAAAAGAAAGATAAGGTACGAAAGAAGAAATCGAGATAATGTTAGATTTCCTAAATGAAAAGTAGGGTGTGTTTTAGACCTGCTGATTTCTTTTCTCATTGTTGTCTTTGATCGGCCCCGGACCAAGCCACCAACCACTTAAGACCCAGTAAAACTATTACCAGTCGCCATCAGCCATCGGACCACCCAGCCCCTATCACCCAGTCATAGTCCCCGTACGACATTGAAAAATGCAAATTTCTAGGTTCCGAACAAAATAACAACCTTTACCCAAGCCAAAACCGTGAACAAATACCGACATATCCAACTTCTTGTCAGTTCTCTGCCCATTACTAATCAAGGCTAGAAATGCCACAGAGTTGAAAACGGTTCTGCTGAATAGCAAACAAGTCTCACAGTCTCACGTAAGGAGTAGACGTTTTTCCATATGGCTCAAATGTCAAATGGTTAAATTTTGCCATTAATTCCCGAAAAATCTTATTGTTACGCATTTAACTCTGAATGGTTAAGGTAAAGATACGAGTTAAGGTTTGGGAGAGGCTTGAAAACAACTTTCTATCGACTGGATTCCAACCTTCTGGCACATCTGACATCCCACAACTTCTAGCATAACCGAAACCTACTTGAAGGTAGCAGCGCTCACTGTTGCCCCTAGTGGCTGGTTTCCACGTCATCTCCGACGTCCGCAGACATAAATGGACGTCAAATAGGGACTTGGATCACGGGGTGACCTGGCTGTTGAATAGCCACTCCTGTCCATCTCAAACTGTTTGATCAACAATAGCCTGTTCACCTGTTTAGATTTTGAATTCAACTAGCTGGATAAGATGCTTATTTCTCAGAATTAGAATGAGAAGTCAGTTCCTGATATAGATGGTGTCTCTTTATGCTCATTGCACATTCATTAAAACACAGACTAGACAGCTAGTAATAATAGTCTGTGGCTAACATTCTGCTAGCGGTACGTGGTACCACGTAAAAGTCATATCTCTAACTATTACAGCAAAGTAATGTCTCTAACTATTACAGTAAAGTAATATCTCTAACTATTACAGTAAAGTAATGTCTCTAACTATTACAGTAAAGTAATATCTCTAACTATTACAGCAAAGTATGTCTAACTATTACAGTAAAGTAACTGCTTGTTGTAGAGAGGCAGAAGTTATCTTTAGTCTTTGTTGTTGTGAATGGCAGGAGAGGGGCTTGTGTTCTGTGGAGTAGGAAGGTGAACAGTCCACACAGCACAGAAGGAGGAGGGGCTTGGTGTCTGTGGAGTAGGAAGGTGAACAGTCCACACAGCACAGAGGAGGGGGGCTTGGTGTCTGTGGAGTAGGAAGGTGCACAGTCCACACAGCACAGAAGGAGGAGGGCTTGGGATCTGTGGAGTAGGAAGGTGAACAGTCCACACAGCACAGAAGGAGGAGGGGCTTGGTGTCTGTGGAGTGGGAAGGTGCACAGTCCACACAGCACAGAAGGAGGAGGGCTTGGTGTCTGTGGAGTAGGAAGGTGCACAGTCCACACAGCACAGAAGGAGGAGGGGCTTGGTGTCTGTGGAGTAGGAGGTGCACAGTCCACACGCACAGAAGGAGGAGGCTGGTGTCTGTGGAGTAGAAGGTGCACAGTCCAAACAGCACAGAAGGAGGAGGCTTGGTGTCTGTGGAGTGGGGAAGGTGCACAGGTCCACACAGAAGGAGGAGGGGCTTGGTTGTCTGTGGAGTGGGAAGGTGCACAGTCCACACAGAAGGGAGGAGGGGCTTGGTGTCTGTGGAGTAGGAAGGTGCACAGTCCACACAGCACAGAAGGAGGAGGGGCTTGGTGTCTGTGGAGTAGGAAGGTGCACAGTCCACACAGCACAGAAGGAGGAGGGGCTTGGTGTCTGTGGTACGTAAGGTGCACAGTCACACAGCACAGAAGGAGGAGGGGCTTGGTGTCTGTGGAGTAGGAAGGTGAACAGTCCACACAGCACAGAAGGAGGGGCTTGGTGTCTGTGGAGTGGGAAGGTGCACAGTCCACACAGCACAGAAGGAGGAGGGGCTTGGTGTCTGTGAGTAGGAAGGTGCACAGTCCACACAGCACAGAAGGAGGAGGGGCTTGGTGTCGTGGAGTAGGAAGGTGCACAGTCCACACAGCACAGAAGAGGAGGGGCTTGGTGTCTGTGGAGTAGGAAGGTGCACAGTCCAAACAGCACAGAAGGAGGAGGGGCTTGGTGTCTGTGGAGTGGGAAGGTTGCACAGGCCACACAGAAGGAGGAGGGGCTTGGTGTCTGTGGAGTGGGAAGGTGCACAGTCCACACAGAAGGAGGAGGGCTTGTGTCTGTGGAGTAGGAAGGTGCACAGTCCACACAGCACAGAAGGAGGAGGGGCTTGGTGGTCTGTGGAGTAGGAAGGTGCACAGTCCACACAGCACAGAAGGAGGAGGGGCTTGGTGTCTGTGGAGTAGGAAGGTGCACAGTCCACACAGCACAGAAGGAGGAGGGGCTTGTGTCTGTGGAGTGGGAAGGTGAACAGTCCACAACAGCACAGAAGGAGGAGGGGGGGCTGTGTCTGTGAGTAGGAAGGTGCACAGTCCACACAGCACAGAAGGAGGAGGGGCTTGTGTCTGTGGAGTAGGGAAGTGCACAGTCCACACAGCACAGAAGGAGGAGGGGCTTGGTGTCTGTGGAGTGGGAAGGTGCACAGTCCACACAGCACAGAAGGAGGAGGGGCTTGGTGTCTGTGGAGTAGGAAGGTGAACAGTCCACACAGCACAAGAAGGAGAGGGGCTTGGTGTCTGTGGAGTGGGAAGGTGCACAGTCCACACAGAAGGAGGAGGGGCTTGTGTCTGTGGAGTAGGAAGGTGCACAGTCCACACAGCACAGAAGGAGGAGGGCTTGGTGTCTGTGGAGTAGGAAGGTGCACAGTCCACACAGCACAGAAGGAGGAGGGGCTGGTGTCTTGTGGAGTAGGAAGGTGCACAGTCCACACAGGAAGGAGGAGACGAGACGAGACCAGAACTATAAATCTTGCTATACAGGCATTTTGAGCATCGCCCTAAAACATTTGAATTAATTTGCTATATTGCCCAGCCTTAATCAATATAATAAAGGGAAGTATTTAACACTGCAAGCAGAACTTATTAGATGGCTTCATCAGACAGAACTTGATCAGATGGCTGAGGGATGAGTGTTTGGGTGTACAGTCAGTAGGGTTTTACTGAACCACATCACACAGTCCTCTAGACCAGCTGACCGGTGTCTCCACAGCCTGTCTGTCTGCCTTCTCTTTCACATCCTGTCTGTCTGTCTGCCTTCTCTTTCACATCCTGTCTGTCTGTCTGCCTTCCTCTATCACATCCTGTCTGCCTTCTCTTTCACATCCTGTCTGTCTGTCTGCCTTCTCTTCACATCCTGCTCTGTCGGTCGTTGCCTTCTCTTTCACATCCTGTCTGTCTGTCTGCCTTCTCTTTCACATCCTGTCTGTCTGTCTGCCTTTCTCTTCACATCCTGGCCGTTCTGTCTGCCTTCTCTTTCACATCCTGCCTGTCTGTCTGCCTTCTCTTTCACATTCCTGTCTGGTCGTGTCTGCCTTCTTTTCAATCCTGGCCTGTCTGTCTGCCTTCTCTTTCACATCCCGCCTGTCTGTCTGCCTTCTCTTTCACATCCTGTCTGTCTGTCTGCCTTCTCTTTCACAGCCTGTCTGTCTGTCTGCCTTCTCTATCACAGTCTCCTGGTCTCTGTCTCTCCCTCACACCCTCCTCTCCCTCGATTACATTTCAATGTAAGGGCTTTATTGGCATGGCAAACATATGTTTACATTGCCAAAGCAAGTGAAATAGATAATAAACAATAACAAATTTACTGTAAACATTACACTTACAAAAGTTCCAAAAGAATGAAAACATTTCAAATGTCATATTATGTCTATATAAGGTGAAGTAACAATGTACAAATAGTTAAAGTACAAAAGGGAAAATAAATAAACATAAATATGGGCTGTATTTACAATGGTGTTTGTTCTTCACTGGTTGACCTTTTCTTCTGGCAACAGGTCACACATCTTGCTGCTGTGATGTCACACTGTGGTATTTCACCCAGTAGATATGGGAGTTTATCAAAAATCGGGTTTGTTTTCTAATTCTTTGTGGATCTGTGTAATCTGAGGGAAATATGTCTCTCTAATATGGTCATACATTGGGCAAGAGGTTAGGAAGTGCAGCTCAGTTTCCACCTCATTTTGTGGGCAGTGGGCACATAGCCTGTCTTCTCTTGAGAGCCAGGTCTGCCTACGGCAGTCTTTCTCAATAGCAAGGCTATGCTCACTGAGTCTGTACATAGTCAAAGCTTTCCTTAAGTTTGGGTCAGTCACAGTGGTCAGGTATTCTGCCACTGTGTACTCTCTGTTTAGGACCAAATAGCATTCTAGTTTGCTCAGTTTTTTTGTCAATTCTTTCCAATGTGTCATGAGCACCGTTATTTTTGTCTTACTGAGTTGACTCTCTCTCTCTCCCCTTTCTCCCTCTCTGTTTATGTTTCTGTCTCTGTCTGTCTGTAGCTGATATAGTAATCTAGTACACATTGCCTTCCTCTCAGACACACAACGTGTCATCCTGACCCATTTTTACTCCTGATAAGCTGCTGCTGGGGGGGGGGGTGTAAATTAATATAAAGGCACTGATTTCACCCTGCACTCTGCCAGAAGATAATCTTATTGAATAGGTGCTTTTCACTGATGCAGGGCCCAGATAGCAACACAACGGAGTGAAGATGTAACCTGGTATCACAGACTCCTCTGTTTTCCATTTATAGATAAGATTTAAAAGATTCAGGCTAGTGGAGGTGTTACGGAGGGAGAGATGGAGGGATGGAGGGAGGGAGGGAGGGAGGGAGAGAGGGAGGGAGGGTGAGAGGGAGGGAGGGGGAGGAAAGCTCTTTCTCTGAGTACATAGACTCACTAGGCTAGATGACACTAGATGACACATGTACTATGGACATCTATGGTTCTGCATCTGTGTGGAATGTGTGATTGATGGGTATTATAGGTTTTGTGCTTTACCACGTGACAATGAGCTGAGGGGATGGACTGGGCTGAGGGGATGGACTGGGCTGTGTGGAGTGGATCGACTGAGGGGATGGACTGGACTGTGTGGAGTGGATGGACTGGGCTGTGTGGATGGACTGGGCTGTGAGGTGTGATTGTGTGGGGGTGCTTTGATGGTGACACTGTCAGTGATTTTTTTTGAATTCAGGGCACACTTAACCAGCATGGCTACCACAGCATTCTGCAGCGATACGATATCCCATCTGGTTTGCGTTTAGTGGGACTATCATTTGTTTTCAACAGGGCGAATGACCCACACACCTTCAGGCTGTGTAAGGGCTATTTTGACCAAGAAGGAGAGTGATGGAGTGCTGCATCAGATGACCTGGCCTCCACAATCACCCGACCTTCAACCCAATTGAGATGGCTTGGGATGAGTTGGACCGTAGAGTGAAGGAAAAGCAGCCCCAAGTGCTCAGCATATGAGGGAACTCGTTCAAGACTGTTGGAAAAGGATTCCAGGTGAAGCTGGTTGAGAGAATGCCAAGAGGGTGCAAAGCTGTCATGATGGCAAAGGCTGTCTACTTTTGAAGAATCTCAAAAATAAAAATATATTTTATTTGTTTAACACTTTTTGGTTACTCATGATTCCATATGTGTTATTTCATATTTTTGATGTTTCACTATTATTCTACAATGTAAAAATAGTAAAATAAAGAAAAATCCTTGAATGAGCAGCTGTGTCCAAACTTTTTGACTGTACTGTACATGTAGAGTAGAGGTTTTCTCCAAGCATTCCATCCCTAAGGGCCACCCAGTAGCAGCTGTTCGTGCCTCTGCCCTACCTACCACTACACTGTACATAGGCTTCGTCCCAAATGTCACCCTATTCCCTTAGAGCTGTGGTCCAAAAGTAGTGCACTATAAAGGTGATAGGGTAGCCATATAGGACACAAAACGTACACTCACACAGACCAGTTATATTTCACAGCTTACCTTGGACATCTAGGGGAGAGGGATAGGGGACAGAGGGAGATACTGAACAGGAGACAGAGAAACAAGGGAGGGAGTGAGCAGAGGGGAGAAAAGAGTGAAATCTGGGTCTAGTCCCCTCTCTCAAGTCTCTCACTAAGTGGAGCAAGTATTACAATATGTTTGCTAGGAAGCCCTCCCTTCATCCCTGCAGCTCCCCCTCCCCACATTATGAATCACAGTAACAAGCCTAGCACCACTAGTCACAGTAACAACCTAGCTCCATAGTCCACAGTAACAAACCTAGCTCATAGTCACAGTAACAACCTAGCTCCAATAGTCACCAGTAACAACCTAAGCTCCATAGTCACAGTAACAACCTAGCTCCCATAGTCACAGTAACAACCTTAGCTCCATAAGTCACAGTAACAACCTAGCTCCATATTCACATAACAACCTAGCACCATAGTCAACAAGTAACAACCTAGCTCCATAGTCACAGTAACAAACCTAGTCTAAGTCACAGTAACAACCTAGCTCTATAGTCACAGTAACAACCTAGCTCCATAGTCACAGTAACAACCGCCTTCCTATTGGCCACAAGTTAGATCTGGTTATACAACAATGCTCCTAATCAGATTTTTTATATCATCTTACTGAACATACCCCCACGTATTTTTGAACGTCCGAGCCTAAACGTCCTTTGGGGAAGCTAGCTCATATAATTTGATATAATGTATCCAAGAGAGCGGACACCAAAGACCAATTTGATTTGATGACTGGTGGCTCCGCTCCCATAGCCTCATAAATACTGTATTTCCTCTCATGACTGTAACTTGTTTTATAGAGGTATACCAGGGAAGCCACATCCCTGATTGGCCGATTGAGTGCATCCCTGAATAGAAGCACCTGCTGCTCATTGTTGTTCACCTGTGTCCTTACAAATACTGTCTTGAATGAAAAAGATGTGTACATACAGTATAAATCATTGTGCGAACCCATCACACCTTGTTACTGAACTGAAATTTAATGGGTTTTACGCACCAAACCAAAACTTCTGGGACGATGGTCCCCTTTTGATTGCCTCTCTGACCAACTCTCCTCTCCTTCAGACTAGGGTCCGTGTCTTTCAAATGGACCTCTATTACCCATGAATCCACTACTTTTGACCAGGGCCCATAGAGAGCTAATGCACTACATTAGTACGAGGTGTTCATGTGGGACGCCAAGACTAGAGCTTCAGGGTTGAGACACAGGAGTCAGAGAGGCCCACTGTTTCCCATGACAACAGCCGCTGTAACCTCTCTCAGAGCTGAGCCCCCCCCCCTGTAAACATTACCCTCTCTCTCTCTCTCTCTCTCTCTCTCTCTCTCTCTCTCGACAAACTGAATATCGCCAAGGAGATCAAGTCCTCTGTATATCATTCAAGCCTCCTCTAGCACTCTCTTGTTAGTTCGTTTTCTTGCTAAAGCCACACATCTGAGATAGGGAGGAGATGGAGCCTGGAGGGCTTGTCATTTGTAAAGTCACATAAAAACCAGACAGAAAAGGATTTAAAGAAGAGGACAAGAGGTGTGATGTATGGAGTAATGTCTACACATGTTAGGACAAGTTATGCATGTGATGAGAGCAGATCAAAGTCTCTCTCTCGACACACAGCTGTACATTCTATGAAACAATGGTGAAGCCCAAAATTGCCTCCCTTGTGAAGCCTGTGTTTCAACATATGGAAGTGGATGGCGGGCAAAGTTCTACCTAAGTCCATCCCCTCAGTCCATCCCCCTCAGTCCATCCCCCCCCAGTCCATCCCCTCAGTCCATCCCCCCAGTCCATCCCCCCAGTCCATCCCCCCAGTCCATCCCCCCAGTCCATCCCCTCAGTCCAGTCCATCCCCCTAAGTCCAGTCCATCCCCCTCAATCCAGTCCATCCCCTCAGTCCCATCCCCTCAGTCGATCCACTCCACACAGCCCAGTCCATCCACTCCACACAGCCCAGTCCATCCACACAGCCCAGTCCATCCACTCCACACAGTCCAGTCCATCCCCTCAGTCGATCCACTCCACACAGCCCAGTCATCACTCCACACAAGCCCAGTCCACTCAGCAACAGCCCAGTCCATCCACTCCACACAGTCCAGTCCATCCCTCAGTCGATCCACTCCACACAGCCCAGTCCATCCACTCCCACACAGATCCAGTCCATCCCCTCAGTCGATCCATCCACACAGCCCAGTCCATCCACTCCACACAGCCAGTCCATCCACACAGCCCAGTCCATCCACTCCACACAGTCCAGTCATCCCCTCAGTCGATCCACTCCACCACAGCCCAGTCCATCCCCTCAGCCCAGTCATCCCCTCAGCTCATTGTCACGTGGTAAGGCACAAAACCTATAATACCCATCAATCACACATTCCACACAGATGCAGAACCATAGATGTCCATAGTACATGTGTCATCTAGTGTCATCTAGCCTAGTGAGTCTATGTACTCAGAGAAAGAGCTTCCTCCCCCCCTCCCTCTCACCCTCCCCCCTCTCTCCCTCCCTCCCTCCTCCCTCCATCCCTCCATCTCTCCCTCCGTAACACCTCCACTAGCCTGAATCTTTTAAATCTTATCTATAAATGGAAAACAGAGGAGTCTGTGAATACCAGTTACATCTTCACCTCCGTTGTGTTGCTGATTCTGGGCCTGCATCAGTGAAAAGCACCTATTCAATAAGATTATCTTCTGGCAGAGTGCAGGGTGAAATCAGTGCCTTTATATTAATTTACACCCCCCCCCAGCAGCAGCTTATCAGGAGTAAAAATGGGTCAGGATGACACGTTGTGTGTCTGAGAGGAAGGCAATGTGTACTAGATTACTATATCAGCTACAGACAGACAGAGACAGAAACATAAACAGAGAGGGAGAAAGGGGAGAGAGAGAGAGTCAACTCAGTAAGACAAAAATAACGGTGCTCATGACACATTGGAAAGAATTGACAAAAAAAACTGAGCAAACTAGAATGCTATTTGGTCCTAAACAGAGAGTACACAGTGGCAGAATACCTGACCACTGTGACTGACCCAAACTTAAGGAAAGCTTTGACTATGTACAGACTCAGTGAGCATAGCCTTGCTATTGAGAAAGACTGCCGTAGGCAGACCTGGCTCTCAAGAGAAGACAGGCTATGTGCCCACTGCCCAACAAATGAGAGGTGGAAACTGAGCTGCACTTCCTAACCTCTTGCCCAATGTATGACCATATATAGAGAGACATATTTCCCTCAGATTACACAGATCAACAAGAATTAGAAAACAAAACCCGATTTTTGATAAACTCCCATATCTCAACTGGGTGAAATACACCAGTGTGACATCACAGCAGCAAGATGTGTGACCTGTTGCCAGAAGAAAAAAGGTCACCAGTGAAGAACAAACACCATTTGTAAATACAGCCCATATTTATGTTTATTTATTTTCCCTTTTGTACTTTAACTATTTGTACATTGTTACACTTCACCTTATATAGACATAATATGACATTTGCAATGTTTTCATTCTTTTGGTAACTTTTTGTAAGTGTAATGTTTTACAGTAAATTTGTTATTGTTTATTATCTATTCACTTGCTTTGGCAATGTAAACATATGTTTGCCATGCCAATAAAGCCTTACATTGAAATGTAATCGAGGGAGAGGAGGGTGTGAGGGAGAGACAGAGACCAGGAGACTGTGATAGAGAAGGCAGACAGACAGACAGGCTGTGAAAGAGAAGGCAGACAGACAGACAGGATGTGAAGAGAAGGCAGACAGACAGGCGGGATGTGAAAGAGAAGCAGACAGACAGGCTTGATGTGAAAGAGAAGGCAGACAGACAGGCAGGATGCTGAAAGAGAAGGCAGACAGACAGACAGGATGTGAAAGAGAAGGCAGACAGACAGGCAGGATGTGAAAGAGAAGGCAGACAGACAGGCAGGATGTGAAGAGAAGGCAGGACAACAAAGACAGGATGTGAAAGAGAAGGCAGACAGACAGACAGGATGTTGAAAGAGAAAGGCAACAGACAGAACAGGATGTGAAAGAGAAGGCAGACAGACAGACAGGATGTGAAAGAGAAGGCAGACAGGATGTGATAGAGGAAGGCAGACAGACAGACAGGATGTGAAAGAGAAGGCAGACAGACAGACAGGATGTGAAAGAGAAGGCAGACAGACAGGCTGTGGAGACACCGGTCAGCTGGTCTAGAGGACTGTGTGATGTGGTTCAGTAAACTACTTACTGCTACACCCAAACACTCATCCCTCAGCCATCTGATCAAGTTCTGTCTGATGAAGCCATCTAATAAGTTCTGCTTGCAGTGGTAAATACTTCCCTAATATTTAGATTAAGGCTGGGCAATATAGCAAATTAATTCAAATGTGGTTTTAGGGCGATGCTCAAATGCCTGTATAGCAAGATTTATGTTCTGGTCTCGTCTCGTCTCCTCCTTCTGTGTGGACTGTGCACCTTCCTACTCCACAGACACAAGCCCCTCCTCCTTCTGTGCTGTGTGGACTGTGCACCTTCCTACTCCACAGACACCAAGCCCCTCCTCCTTCTGTGCTGTGTGGACTGTGCACCTTCCTACTCCACAGACACAAGCCCCTCCTCCTTCTGTGTGGACTGTGCACCTTCCCACTCCACAGACACCAAGCCCCTCCTCCTTCTGTGCTGTGTGGACTGTTCACCTTCCTACTCCACAGACACCAAGCCCCTCCTCCTTCTGTGCTGTGTGGACTGTGCACCTTCCCACTCCACAGACACCAAGCCCCTCCTCCTTCTGTGCTGTGTGGACTGTGCACTTCCTACTCCACAGACACAAGCCCCTCCTCCTTCTGTGCTGTGTGGACTGTGCACCTTCCTACTCCACAGACACCAGCCCCTCCTCCTTCTGTGCTGTTGTGGACTGTTCACCTTCCCACTCCACAGAACCAAGCCCTCCTCCTTCTGTGCTGTGTGGACTGTGCACCCTTCCTACTCCACAGACACCAAGCCCCTCCTCCTTCTGTGCTGTGTGGACTGTGCACCTTCCTACTCCACAGACACCAAGCCCCTCCTCCTTCTGTGCTGTGTGGACTGTGCACTTCCTACTCCACAGACACAAGCCCTCCTCCTTCTGTGTGGACTGTGCACCTTCCCACTCACAGACACCAAGCCCCTCCTCCTTCTGTGTGGACTGTGCAACCTTCCCACTCCACAGACACAAGCCCCTCCTCCTTCTGTGCTGTTTGGACTGTGCACCTTCCTACTCACAGACACCAAGCCCCTCCTCCTTCTGTGCTGTGTGGACTGTGCACCTTCCTACTCCACAGACACCAAGCCCCTCCTCCTTCTGTGCTGTGTGGACTGTGCACCTTCCTACTCCACAGACACCAAGCCACCTCCTCCTTCTGTGCTGTGGACTGTGCACCTTCCCACTCCACAGACACCAAGGCCCCTCCTCTCTGTGCTGTGTGGACTGTTCACCTTCCTACTCCACAGACACCAAGCCCCTCCTCCTTCTGTGCTGTGTGACTGTGCACCTTACGACTCCACAGACACCAAGCCCCTCCTCCTTCTGTGCTGTGTGGACTGTGCACCTTCCTACTCCACAGACACCAAGCCCCTCCTCCTTCTGTGCTGTGTGCGACTGTGCACCTTCCTACTCCCACAGACACCAAGCCCTCCTCCTTCTGTGTGGATGTTTGCACCTTCCACATCCACAGACAAACCAAGCCCCTCCTCCTTCTGTGTGGAACCTGTGCACCTTCCCCACTCCACAGACACACCAAGCGCCTCCCCTTCTGTGCTGTTTGGACTGTGGCCACCTTCTACTCCACGACACCAGGCCCTCCTCCTTCTGTGCGGTGTGGACTGTGCACCTCCCTACTCCACAGGACACCAAGGCCTCCTCTTCTGTGCTGTGGTGGACTGTGGCAGCCTCCTTACTCCACAGACACCAAGCCCCTCCTCCTTCTGTGCTGTGCTGGACTGTGCGCACCTTCCCACTCCACAGACACCAAGCCCCTCCTCCTTTGTGACTGTGTGGACTGTTCACTTCCTACTCCACAGATCCCAAGCCCGTCCTCCTTTCTGTGCTGTGTGGATGTGCACCTTCCTACTCCACAGACACAAGCCCTCCCTCCTCTGTGCTGTGCTGGATGTTCACCTTCCTACTCCACAGACACCAAGCCCCTCCTCCTTCTGTGCTGTGTGGACTGTTCACCTTCCTACTCCACAGACACCAAGCCCCTACCTCCTGCATTCACAACAACCAAAGACTAAAGATAACTTCTGCCTCTCTACAACAAGCAGTTACTTTACTGCTAAAGTTAGACATACTTTGCTGTAATAGTTGAGATATTACTTTAACTGTAATAGTTAGAGACATACTTTACTGTAATAGGTTAGAGATATTACTGTTACTGTAATAGTTAGAGACATTTACTTTGCTTGTAATAGTAGAATATGACTTTACGTGTGGTACCACGTCCGCTAGCAGAATGTTAGCCACAGACTTATTATTATACTAGACTGTCTTAGTCTGTGTTTTTAATGAATGTGCAATGACATTAAAGAGACAACCATCTAATATCAGGGAACTGACTCTCATTCTAATTCTGAGAAATAAGCATCTTATCCAGCTAGTTTGAATTCAATAATCTAAACACAGGTGAACAGGGCTATTTGATCAAAACGTTTTGAGTGGAACAGGAGTGGCATATCTCAACAGCCAGTCACCCGTGATCCAAGTCCCTTTTGACGTCACATTTATGTCTGCGGACGTCGGAGATGACGTGGAAACCAGCCACTAGGGGCACAGTGAGCGCTGCTAACCTTCAGTAGGTTCGGTTATGCTAGAACGTTGTGGGATGTCAAGACTGTGCCAGAAGCGTTGGAATCCAGTCAGATAGAAAGTTGTTTTTCAAGCCTCGTTCCCAAACCTTAACTCGTTTCTTTACTTAACCATTCGAGTTAATGCGTAACAATAAGATTTTTCGGAATTAATGGCAAAATTAACCATGACATTTGAGCCTAGAGAAACGTCTACTCCTTACGTGAGATCCTTGTGAGACTTGTTTGCTATTCAGAACCGATTCAACGTATTCTGACCTTGATAGCTAAACAAGAAACATGACCAAGAAGTAGGATATGCATTTTCCACGGTTCTGCTAAATTTGTACAGAAATTCCATTCATCGACAGACTTGAATGGCAGATCATTGATTATTGCAAAAAAAAAAAAGCAGGTTAAACTATTTTCATTGGATTATTACTGACTTTCTTCAAAATGCGGTGTATTGACGTTTAATTGGAGAAAACAAAAGCATTAAAAGAAATAGAGAAATGGTGATTCTACCAGGTCATATCGCCCAGCCGTAAGCCAGCCCTATAGACCCTGACTAAATTAGGGCCATATCGCCCAAGCCGTAACCCAGCCCTATAGACCCTGTAAATTAGGCCATATCGCCGCACCGCTACCCGGCCTATATTAGACCAGTAACCAGCCCTATCTTAGACCCAGTAACCAGCCCTATATTATTACCCAGTAACTCAGCCCTATATCAGACCCAGTAACCCAGCCCCTTATTATTACCCAGTAACCAGCCCTATATCAGACCCAGTAACCCACCCTATATCAGACCCAGTCAACCAGCCCTATATTATAACCAGTAACCAAAGCCTATATCAGACCCAGTAACCAAGCCTAGATTTATACCCAGTGACCCAGCCTACATTATACCCAGTTAAATTAGGACCATTATCAAAACCCAGCCGCTAACCCAGCCCATAATCAGACCCAGTAACCCGCCCTATATCAGACCTAGTAAACCCAGCCCTATATCAACCCAGTAACCCAGCCCTAATATCAGACCCAGTAACCCAAGCCCTATATTATACCCATAACAAGCCCTATATCAGACCCAGTAACCCAGCACATATATCAGACCCAGTAAACCACAGGCCCTATATCAGACCCAGTAAACACAGCCCTATATCAAGACCCAGTAACACCAGCCCATATATCAGACCCAGTAACCAGCACTATATCAGACCCAGTAACCCAGCCCTATATAACCCAGTAACCAGCCCTATATCAGGCCCAGAACTCAGCCCTATATCAGACCCAGTAACCCAGCCCCTATATTATACCCAGCTAACCAGCCCTATATCAGGCCCATGTAAACTTCACCCTATATCAGACCCAGTAACCAGCCCTATAAATCAGAACCCAGAACCCCAAGCCCTATATATAACCCAGTAGCCAGCCCTATATTAGACCCATAACAGCCCTATATCAGACCCAGTAACCAGCCCTATATCAAGACCCAGTAACCAGCCCTAATACCAGACCCAGTAACCAAGCCCTATATCCAAGAACCCAGTAACCAGCCCTCTATATCAAGACCCAGTAACCAGCCTATATCAGACCCAAGTAAACCAGCCTATATTCAGACCCCAGTAACCAGCCCCTATATCAGACCCCAGTAACCCAGCCCTATATCAACCAGTAACCAGCCTATATCAGGCCCAGTAAAACTCAGCCTATATCAGACCCAGTAACCAGCCTTATATTATACCCAGTAACCAGCCCTATAAATCAGGACCCAGTAACCAGCCCATATATCAGACCCAGTAACTTCAGCCCTATATCCAGACCAGTAACCAGCCCTATATTATTTACCCAGTAACCAGCCCTATATCAGACCCAGGTAACCAGCCCGTATATCAGACCCAGTAACTCAAGCCGCTATATCAGACCCAGTAACCAAGCCCTACATGAGACCCAGTAAACCCAGCCCTAAATTATACCCAGATAAACCAGCCCTAATATCAGACCCCAGTTAAATATTAAGACCAACATCGCCCAGCCGTAACCCAAGCCCTATATCAGACCCCAGTAACCAGGCCCTATATCAGACCAGTAACCAGCCCTATATCCAGACCCAGTAACCAGCCCCAAAATTATACCCAGTAACCAGCCCTTTATCAGACCCAGTAACCAGCCCTATATCAGACCCCAGTAAACCAGCCCTATATCAGACCCAGTAACCCAGCCCTATATCAGACCCATAACCCAGCCCTATTTTAGACCCAGTAACACCCAGAACCCAGCCATATATCAGAACCAGTTAACCCAGCCATAATATGTATACCAGTAAACCAGCCCTATATTATACCCAGTAAAACCAGCCCTAATCTAATACCCAGTAACCCCAGGCCCTATATTATTACCAGTTAAAATTAGACCATATCACCCAGCCGTTAACCCCAGCCCTATATCAGACCCAGTACCCAGCCCTATATCAGACCCAAGTAACCCAGTCTATATACAGACCCAGTAACCCAGCCCTATATCAGACAGTAACCAAGCCCTATACAGACCCAGTTACCCAGCCTATATCAGACCCCAGTAACCCAGCCCTATATCAGATCCCAGTACACCAGCCCTATGTTAGACCCAGTAAACCCAGCCCTATATCAGACCCAGTAACCCAGCCCTATATCAGACCAGTAACCAGCCCTATTATCAACCCAGTAACCCAGCCCTATATTATACCCAGTAACCGAGCACTATACCCAGACACAGTAACCCAGCCTCTATATCAGACCCAGTAACCCACCCTATATCAGACCCTAAACCCAGCCCTATATCAGACCCAGTAACCAGCCCTATTATCAACATCTCTCTCT
>NW_019945454.1:13070-17251 GCF_002910315.2 Salvelinus sp. IW2-2015 | reverse complement strand
CAATCACACCTCCTCCTCCATGCTTCACAGTGGGAATCACACGTGCGGAGATAATTCGTTCACCTACTCTGAGTCTCACAAAGAGACGGCTGTTGGAACCACAAATCTCAAATTTTGACCCATCAGACCAAAGGACAGATTTCCAACGGTCTAATGTCCATAGCTCGTGTTTCTTGGCCCAAGCAAGTCTCTTCTTATTATTGGTGTCCTTTAGTAGTGGTTTCTTTGCAGCAATCTGACCATGAAGGCCTGATTCACACAGTCTCCTCTGAACAGTTGATGTTGAGATGTGTCTGTTACTTGAAAACTGTGAAGCATTTATTTGGTGCTGCAGTTTCTGAGGCTGGTAACTGTAATGAACTTATCCTCTGCAGCAGATGTAACTCTGGGTCTTCCTTTCCTGTGGCGGTCCTCATGAGAGCCAGTTTCATCATAGCGCTTGATAGTTTTTGTCACTCCATTTGAAGAAACTTTCAAAGTTCTTCAAATTTTCCGGATTGACTGACCTTCACGTCTTAAAGTAATGATGGACTGTCGTGTCTCTTTGCTTATTTGAGCTGTTCTTGCCATAATATGGACTTGGTCTTTTACAAAATAGGGCTATCTTCTGTCTACCACCCTCACCTTGTCACCTTGTCACAACACAACTGATTGGCTCAAACGCATTAAGAAGGAAAGAAATTCCACAAATGAACTTTTAACAAGGCACCTGTTAATARAAATGCATTCCAGGTGACTACCTCATAAAGCTGGTTGAGAGAATGGCAAGAGTGTGCAAGGCAAAGGGTGGCTCCTTTGAAGAATCTCAAATATAAAATATGTGTTACTACATTATTCCATATGTAAAATAGTAATAAAAAAAAAGAAAAACCCTTCAATGAGTGTCCAAACTTTTGACTGGTCCTGTACATATTACCTGGACTAACCTGTGCACATTGACTCTGTACCGGTGGCGAGTGGCGCAGAGGTCTAAGGCACTGCATCTCAGAGACATCACTACAGACACCCTGGTTCGAATCCAGGCTGCACCACAGCCGGCCTTGATTGGGAGTGCCATAGGGCGGCGCACAATTGGCCCAGCGTCGTCCGGGTTTGGCCGGTGTAGGTCGTCATTGTAAATAAGACTTTGTTCTTAACTGACTTGCCGAGTTAAATAAAGGTTAAATTAACAACAAAATATACTAAATAAACGGTAATAAACTGTATATAGCTTTGCTACTGTTGTTTTATTGTTGCTCCTTAATTATTTAAAATTGTTAAATCTTTCTTATTCAACATTTTATTTTTTATTTTATTTATTTATTTTTTACTTCAGTCTATTTTAGTAAATTCTTTCTTAACACTTTTTCTTCTATATAATGCATTGTTGGTTAAAGGCTTGTCTGTAAGCATTTCACGGTATTCGACATATCACCTGTTGTATTCGGCGAATGTGACAATTACATTTTTATTTGAATATCTTTTTTTTAGAAAGACAAGAATAAATTAACATGATCATCGTATTACAACATAAATCTGCTAAATATTTTATAGTATTACTACTAAACTATGCCTGTGTGTGGAGGTGTGGCGCATCACTGTCACAATCTGCGTTGTGGAGTGTTAAATCGGATTCTTGAGTTACTTGATGTGGAAGAATTCCATGCAGTCATGAACTGGTGTTTCAACTGTCTCAGCGCTTAAAAATCCTCCTTTAACCCGTCTCCTCCCTTCATCTACACTGATTGAAGTGGATTTACAAGGTGACATCAATAAGGGATCATAGCTTTCCACCTGTACTCACCTGGTCAGTCTCATGGGAAGAGCAGGTGTTCTGTATATTTTGATGTATGTTATATATCTGTCACTCATAAATAATCCACATGTAGTTGCTTGTCGAAGAGTGTGCACATCTAGATTTGAATAACTGTACAAGAGGGGTTTAATACATGCATTCTACAGAAGATAATGTGATAGGAAACCTACAAAATAATAGCAAGACCCCCCTCTGCAGTTTAGAAAAGCTGTGTCATACATACATAAAATACATAAATGTGTGTAAAATAGTTTATTCTGTTGTTTTACAACTAAACCTCCCGCGCACTGCTTTGTAACACCTTAGTTGTTACAAAGCAGTGGGGGGGGGGGGGGGGGGGGAGAGAGACGAGAACTCAGGGAGTCACTTTTCTCTCTTTTATCTTTTCTTTCTGTTCCTTCACCTCTTCACTCTACTCTCTCTCTTTACAGGCAGACACACACACACCACACACACACACACACACACACACACACACAGCGTCTATACCCACACATAGTCCTGTGTAGTCTGGTGACCAGGGGGCAAAGGAGATCAGTGGAGCGTATGTTACAGCCCTAGCATTTCAACACAAGCTGTTTTCTCCTCCCTCCCTCCTCCTTCCCTCCCTCCATTTCTTCTCCCTCCTTCCTCCATTATTCTTCCCTCCTCCTTCCCTCCATTATTCCTTCCCTCCTCCCTCCCTCCATCTTCTTCCTTCCTCCTTCCCTCCATCTTCTTCCCTCCCTCCTTCCCTACTTTTCCTTCCTCTTCCTTCCCTCCATTCTTCCTTCCTCCCTCCTTCCTCCATCTTCCTTCCCTCCCTCCTTCCCTCCATTATTCCTCCCTCCTTCCTTCCCTCCCTCCTTCCCTCCATTCTTCCTTCCCTCCATTCTTCCTTCCCTCCCTCCTTCCCTCCATTCTTCCTTCCCTCCTTCCTTCCTCCCTCCTTCCCTCATCTCCTTCCTCCATTCTTCCTTCCTCCCTCCTTCCCTCCATTCTTCTTCCTCCTTCCTTCCCTCCCTCTTCACCTGCAAATCTTTCACAATTCTTGAGCGCTGTGCAGCTGTTTACACCTTACAACATATTCTGTTGATCATTTGATGTGGATGGCTTGTGGGTAAGAATGGGTTGGTTGTGTGCTTCTGACGTGCTCCACTAGAGTGTCCTGAGGCTGTCTTTGACTCCATTTACTATGACTTACTGTCCTTGTTGAGAGTGATGCCTCAGGGCTCTGAGAGAGAGAGAGAAACAGAGAGACCTGCTGTAACCCTGTCCTCATGCTGATCTCACTCTCTCTTAACAGTCAGAAGAGTGCAGTCTGTAACTGTATCCCTGCTGTATCCCGGTCTGGTATCCCTGTCCGTGGTATCCCTGTCTGTATCCCTGTCTGTACCGGTCTGTATCCCTGTCTGTATCCTTGTCTGTACCCCGGTCTGTATCCCTGTCTGTATCCATGTCTGTTTCCCTGTCTGTATCCCTGTCTGTACCGCTGTCTGTACCCCTGTCTGTTTCTCTGTCTGTACCCCTGTCTGTATCCCTGTCTGTACCCCTGTTTGTTTCCCTGTCTGTACCCCTGTCTGTACCCCTGTCTGTATCCCTGTCTGTTTCCCTGTCTGTATCCCTGTCTGTTTCCCTGTCTGTATCCCCGTCTGTATCCCCATCTGTAGCCCTGTCTGTATCCCTGTCTGTTTCCATGTCTGTATCCCTGTCTGTATCCCTGTCTGTTTCCCTGTTTGTATCCCTGTCTGTATCCCCGTCTGTATCCCCATCTGTAGCCCTGGCTGTACCCCTGTCTGTACCCCTGTCTGTATCCCGGTCTGTATCCCTATCAAAAGTTTTATTTGTCACATACACATGGTTAGCAGATGTTAATGCGAGTGTAGCGAAATGYTTGTGCTTCTAGTTCCGACAATGTATCCCTGTCTGTATCTCTGTCTGGCTGTAACTGTAGCTCTGGGCTCTGTCTGGCTGTAACTGTAGCTCTGTCTGTCTAGAATTGTAGCTTTGGGCTCTGTCTCTCTGTAATTGTAGCTTTGGGCTCTGTCTCTCTGTAATTGTAGCTCTGTCTCTGGCTGTAACTGCAGCTCTGGGCTTTGTCTCTGACTCTAACTTTATCTCTGTCTGTAGTAGTCTGCATGCTCTAGCGCTGTCTAGCTGTGCTGGCTTCCTTGGTTCTTGTAGGAAAATGCTAATATCCTCCAGCTGTGTGGAAAATTGGGCCCTTCGAGGTACAATGAGGGGGGCTGGAAGGGTGCACTAGGTAGGGCTGAAGGGAAAGCTAATGGCTAATGTTGCCTTTCTTCTGAGCCGTAAGACAGCAGCACACATCATACCCCTCTCCACCAGAGGTGTGTGTGTGTGTGTGTGTGTGTGTGTGTGTGTGTGTGTGTGTGTGTGTGTGTGT
>NW_019945454.1:11486-12500 GCF_002910315.2 Salvelinus sp. IW2-2015 | reverse complement strand
ATTTTTCTCGAGGCAAGTCGAAGTCCTTCGTTGGTCGACAGTAGAGATTCTTCAATAAAGTCTTTGTTGACATTCAACGAGAGACGACTGTTTTCATGAAGAAATAGTGTACCAAAACATCTTAGTTGGATGTAAAATTACGCGACTAAGATCTCCTCGGGAAAAACGTAAAAATGAATGACACATTTCTTGAGTTATATCTTAGATTAATTCTGACTACGGTGTCTCAAAATGGACAAACTGTTCTATTGTCGCTTTTTTCCCCCTAATTTTTCAAGCAAAGGTCTTTTAAAGGAGTATAGGAACACACTCGTATGATTCGCCGTCTTCGGTTGGTTGCCGGCCGACCTGAAGCCTGCTAGACTCTGTAGCCCTGACAGGGTCTGATTGCCAGCGTGGGTGAGTGGCTGTGAGGATAGTGTCTCCGGGGAACAGGCATAGTCACTGCTGTTGTTTCTCAGCAGATGGTAACAATCAACACACACACACACACACACACCTCCCCATTTGTGAAGGTGAGTCTGGCTGACACACACAGACACAGCAGAAAGGGAGAATGCCATTAAAGGAAGGAAGATTAAAGGGGGGAAATTGGTACTCTTTTTGTATTCCCCACTTGGTACTCATCTGGCGTTTAAGGTGTCAGGGTGGAGATGAGAGGAGGAGAGGGGGAGGAGATGAGGAGAGGAGAGAGAGAGGAGAGGAGGAGAGGGGGAGGAGATGAGAGGAGGAGATGAGGAGGGGAGGAGAGGAGAGGAGGAGAGAGGAGGAGAGGGGGAGGAGATGAGGAGGAAAGGAAAGGATGAGAAATGCCTTCTAGCTGACAAGGACTGAGAAGACCAGACATATGTTAATCAGATGCTGTGATGACTGCAGCCCTGGGAGGAGAGGAGAGAGATAGGGAGAGAGAGGAGGAGAGGAGAGAGATAGGGAGAGAGAGGAGAGAGATAGGGAGAGAGGAGGAGAGGAGAGAGAGAGATGAGGAGAGGAGAGAGATGAGGAGAAAGCGAGAGA
>NW_019945454.1:0-10492 GCF_002910315.2 Salvelinus sp. IW2-2015 | reverse complement strand
ATAGGTCACAGATACAGGAAGGGGAGAGTCAGCTAGCTAGCTATAGGTCACAGATACAGGAAAGGGAGAGTCAGCTAGCTAGCTATAGGTCACAGATACAGGAAGGGAGAGTCAGCTAGCTAGCTATAGGTCCACAGATACAGGAAGTGAGAGTCAGCTAGCTAGCTATTGGTCTCAGATACAGGAAGGGAGAGTCAGCTAGGTAGCTATAGGTCACAGATACAGGAAGGAGAGTCAGCTAGCTAGCTATAGGTCACAGATACAGGAAGGGAGAGTCAGCTAGCTAGCTATAGGTCACAGATACAGGAAAGGGAGAGTCAGCTAGCTAGCAATAGGTCACAGATACAGGAAGGGAGAGTCAGCTAGCTAGCTATAGGTCACAGATACAGGAAGGAGAGTCAGCTAGCTAGCTATAGGTCACAGATACAGGAAGGGAGAGTCAGCTAGCTAGCTATAGGTCACAGATACAGGAAGGGAGAGTCAGCTAGCTAGCTATAGGTCACAGTAACAGGAAGGGAGAGTCAGCTAGCTAGCTATAGGTCACAGATACAGGAAGGGAGAGTCAGCTAGCTAGCTATAGGGCTCAGACACAGAAGTTTATCAGCTAGCTAGCTACATGTCTCAGACTCAAGAAAGTAGTGGAGGAGTCAGCTAGCTAGCTATAGGTCACAGATACAGGAAGGGAGAGTCAGCTAGCTAGCTATAGGTCTCAGACACAGGAAGTTTATCAGCTAGCTAGCTACATGTCTCAGACTCAAGAAGTAGTGGAGAGTCAGCTAGCTAGCTATAGGTCACAGATACAGGAAAGGAGAGTCAGCTAGCTAGCATATAAGTCACAGATACAGGAAGGGAGAGTCAGCTAGCTAGCTATAGGTCACAGATACAGGAAGTGAGAGTCAGCTAGCTAGCTATTGTCTCAGATACAGGAAGGGAGAGTCAGCTAGCTAGCTATAGGTCACAGATACAGGAAGGGAGAGTCAGCAGCTAGCTATAGGTCACAGATACAGGGAAGGGAGAGTCAGCTAGCTAGCTATAGGTCTAGACACAGGAAGTTTATCAGCTAGCTAGCTACATGTCTCAGACTCAAAGAAGGTAGTGGGAGAGTCAGCTAGAAGCTATTAGGTCACAGATACAGGAAGGGAGAGTCAGCTAGCTAGCTATAGGTCACAGATACAGGAAGGGAGAGTCAGCAAGCTAGCTATAGGTCACAGATACAGGAAGGAAGAGTCAGCTAGCTAGCTAGCTAAGGTCACAGATACAGGAAGGTGAGAGTCAGCTAGCTAGCTATAGGTCACAGATACAGGAAGGGAGAGTCAGCTAGCTAGCTATAGGTCTCAGACACAGGAAAGAAGAGTCAGCTAGCTAGCTATAGGTCACAGATACAGGAAGGGAGAGTCAGCTAGCTAGCTATAGGGGCTCCGATACAGGAAAGAAGAGTCAGCTAGCTAGCTATAGGTCAACAGATGAACAGGAAGGGAGAGTCAGCTAGCTAGCTATAGGTCACAAGATACAGGAAGGAGAGTCAGCTAGCTAGCTAGCTATTAGGTCTCCGATACAGGAAAGAAGAGTCAGCTAGCTAGCTATAGGTCACAATACAGGAAGGGAGAGTCAGCTAGCTAGCTATAGGTCACAGATACAGGAAGGGAGAGCAGCTAGCTAGCTATAGGTCTCAGACCACAGAAGTTTATCAGCTAGCTAGCTACATGTCTCAGACTCAAGAAGGTAGTGGAGAGTCAGCTAGCTAGCTATAGGCACAGATACGAGGAAGAGATCAGCTAGCTAGCTATTAGGTCACAGATACAGGAAGGGAGAGTCAGCTAGCTAGCTATAGGGTCTCAGATACAGGAAGGGAGAGTCAGCTAGCTAGCTATAGGTCACAGATACAGGAAGGGAGAGTCAGCTTAGCTAGCTATAGGTCACAGATACAGGAAGGCGAAGAGTCAGCCTAGCTAGCTATAGGTCACAGATACAGGAAGGGAGAGTCAGCTAGCTAGCTAGCTATAGGTCACAGATAACAGGAAAGGAGAGTCAGCTAGCTAGCTATAGGTCACAGATACAGGGAAGGAGAGTCAGCTAGCTAGCTATAGGCACAGATACAGGAAGGGAGAGTCAGCTAGTAGCTAGCTATAGGTCACAGATACAGGAAAGAGAGTCAGCTAGCTAGCTATAGTCACAGATACAGGATGAGAGTCAGCTAGCTAGCTATAGGTCTCAGATACAGAAGTTTATCAGCTAGCTAGCTACATGTCTCAGACTCAAGAAGGTCGTGGAGAGCAGCTAGCTAGCTATAGGTCACAGATACAGGAAGGGAGAGTCAGCAGCTAGCTATAGGTCACAGATACAGGAAGTGAGAGTCAGCTAGCAGCTATTGGTCTCAGATACAGGAAGGGAGAGTCAGCTAGCTAGCTATAGGTCACAGATACAGGAAGGAGAGTCAGCTAGCTAGCTATAGGTCACAGATACAGGAAGGGAGAGCTCAGCTATGCTAAGCTATAGTCACAGACACAGGAAGTTTTATCAGCTAGGCTAGCTACATGTCTCAGACTCAAGAAGTAGTGGCGAGAAGTCAGTTACCTAGCTATAGGGTCACAGATACAGGAAGGGAGAGTCAGCTAGCTAGCTATAGGTCACAGATACAGGAAGGGAGAGTCAGCTAGCTAGCTATAGGTCACAGATACAGGAAGGGAGAGTCAGCTAGCTAGCTATAGGTACACAGATACAGGAAAGTGGAGAGTCAGCTAGCTAGCTATTGGTCCAGATACAGGAAGAGAGGTCAGCTAGCTAGCTATGGTCACAGATACAGGAAGGAGAGTCAGTAGCTAGCTATAGGTCACAGATACAGGAAGGAGAGTCAGCTAGCTAGCTATAGGTCACAGATACAGAAAGGAGAGTCAGCTAGCTAGCTAAAGGTCACAGATACAGGAAGGAGAGTCAGCTAGCTAGCTATAGGTCACAGATACAGGAAGGAGAGTCAGCTAGCTAGCTATAGGTCACAGAATACAGGAAAGGAGAGTCAGCTAGCTAGCTATAGGTCACAGATACAGGAAAGGGAGGAGTCAGCTAGCTAGCTATACGGTCACAGATACAGGAAGGGAGAGTCAGCTAGCTAGCTATAGTCACAATACAGGAAGGAAGTCAGCTAGCTAGCTATAGGTCTCAGGACACAGGAAGTTTATCAGCTAGCTAGCTACATGTTCCAGACTCAAAAGGTAGTGGGAGGAGTCAGCTAGCTAGCTATAGGGTCACAGATACAGGAAGGGAGAGTCAGCTAGCTAGCATAGGTCTCAGACACAGGAAGTTTATCAGCTAGCTAGCTACATGTCTCAGACTCAAGAAGGTAGTGGGAGAGTCAGAGCTAGCTAGCTATAGGTCACAGATACAGGAAAGGAGAGTCAGCTAGCTAGCTATTAGGTCACAGATACAGGAAGGGAGAGTCAGGCTAGCTAGCTATAGGTCACAGATACAGGCAGTGAGTCACGAGCTTAGCTATTGGTCTCAGATACAGGAAGGGAGAGACAGCTAGCCTAGCTATAGGTCACAGAATACAGGAAAGGGAGAGTCAGCTAGCTAGCTATAGGTCACAGATACAGGAAGGGAGAGTCAGCTAGTAGCGTAATTAGGTCTCAGAACAAGTATCAGCTAGCTAGCTACTGTCTCAGGACTCAGGAAGGTAGGGGAAGAGTCAGCTTAGAGCTATAGTCACAGATACAGGAAGGGAGAGTCAGCTAGCTAGCTATAGGTCACAGATTACAGGAAGGGAGAGTCAGCTAAGCTAGCTATAGGTCACAGATACAGGAAGGAAGAGCAGTCAGCTAGCTAGCTATAGGTCACAGATACAGGAAGGAGAGTCAGCTAGCTAGCTATAGGTCACAGATACAGGAAGGGAGAGGCAGCTAGCTAGCTATAGGTCTCAGACACAGAAAGAGAGTCAGCGTAGCTAGCTATAGGTCACAGATACAGGAAGGAGAGTCAAGGCTAGCTAGCTATAGGTCTCCGACTAAGGAAAGAGAGTCAGCTAGCTAGCTATAGGTCACAGATACAGAAGGGAGATCAGCTAGCTAGCTATAGGTCACAGATACAGGAAGGGAGAGTCAGCTAGCTAGCTATCTAAGGTCTCACGATACAGAGGCAAAGAGAGTCAGCGTAGCTAGCTATAGGTCACAGATACAGGAAGGGAGAGTCAGCAGCTAGCTATAGGTCACAGATACAGGAAGGAGAGTCAGCTAGCTAGCTATAGGTCCAGAACAGGGAAAGTAGCACTAGCTAGCTACATGTCACAGATACAGGAAGGGAGAGTCAGCTAGCTAGCTATATGGTCACAGATACAGGGAAGGGAGAGTCAAGCTAGCTAGCATAAGGTCACAGATACAGGAAGGAGAGTCAGCTAGCTAGCATAGGTCACAGATACAGGAAGGGAGAGTCAGCTAGCTAGCTATAGGTCACAGATACAGGAAGGGAGAGTCAGCATAGCTAGCTATTAGGTCACAAGATACAGGAAGGGAGAGTCAGCTAGCTAGCTATAGGTCACAGATACAGAAGGGAGAGTCAGCTAGCTAGCTAGTATAGGTCACAGATACAGGAAAGGAGAGTCAGCTAGCTAGCTATAGGTCACAGATACAGGAAGGGAGAGTCAGCTAGCTAGCTATAGTCACAAGATACAGGAAGGGAGAGTCAGCGCTAGCTAGCTATAGGTCACAGATACAGGAAAGAGAGTCAGCTAGCTAGCTATAGGTCACAGATACAGGAAGTGAGAGTCAGCTAGCTAGCTATAGGTCTCAGATACAGGAAGTTTATCAGCTAGCTAGCTACATGTCTCAGACTCAAGAAGGTGTGGAGAGTCAGCTAGCTAGCTAGGTCACAGATACAGGAAGGGAGAGTCAGCTAGCTAGCTATAGGTCACAGATACAGGAAGGAGAGGCAGCTAGCTAGCTATTGGTCTCAGATACAGGAAGGGGAGAGTCAGCTAGCTTAGCTATAGGGTCACAGATACAGGAAGGGAGAGTTCAGCTAGCTAGCTATAGGTCACAGATTACAGGAAGGAGAGAGTCAGCTAGCTAGCTATAGGTCACAGACACAGGAAGAAGTTATCAGCTAGCTAGCTACATGTCCAGACTCAAGAAGGTAGTGGGAGAGTCAGTTAACCTAGCTATAGGTCACAGATACAGGAAGGGAAGAGTCAGCTACTAGCTATAGGCAAGATACAGGATGGGAGAGTCAGCACTAGCTATAGTCTCAGACACAGGAAGTTTATCAGCTAGCTAGCTATCATGTTCTCAGACTCAAGAAGGTAGTGGGAGAGTCAGTTACCTAGCTATAGGTCACAGATACAGGAAGGGAGAGTCAGCTAGCTAGCTATAGGTCACAGATACAGGAAGGGAGAGTCAGCTAGCTAGCTAGCTATAGGTCTCAGATACAGGAAAGGAGAGTCAGCTAGCTAGCTATAGGTCACAGATACAGGAAGGAAGAGTCAGCTAGCTAGCTATAGGTCTCAGACACAGGAAGTTTATCAGCTAGCTAGCTATAGGTCTCAGACTCAAGAAGGTAGTGGGAGAGTCAGCTAGCTAGCTATATGTCTCAGACTCAAGAAGGTAGTGGGAGAGTCATTACCTAGCTATAGGTCTGAATTACCTCCACCCTCCGATACACAATTCAAGAAATTCAGTTTCCCAGATAATTTGGAACACGTATAATCAGTCAGTCTTAACCCGAGCTAAATTTAGTTTCTGTAATTTCACAGACAACTCATGCGTGATCCAAGAATTACATCTGTCTTTCACCCTTAKCATTTTGGGTGGTGCATATTTATCTGCAATGGAAATTTAAACAAGGGCCTTATCCGAATCAGTGATAGTTGACACAACCCACCAGTCATTCACCTCGGCTCAGACAAAACATTTAAATTCATAAATAATATATATATATACAAAAATATATATCTTTGTGTCACGGCATTCATCGGAAGAAGAAGAGGAATCGTTAGACCAAAATGCAGCGGGGWACGTGTTCATCGTTATTCGCGTAACTGACTGAACACTGAATACAAAATAACAAAAAGAATAGCCGAAACAGTTCTGCAGGGTGCAACCAACACTAAACAGAACATAACCACCCACAACTAACAGTGGGAAAACAGACTACCTAAGTATGGTTCTCAGTCAGAGACAACGAWAGACAGCTGTCCCTGATTAAGAACCATACCCGGCCAAACACATAGAAACACAAAACATAGAACAAAACATAGAATGCCCACTCCAACTCACGCCCTGACCAAACCAACAATAGAGACATAAACAAGGAACTAAGGTCAGGGCGTGACACTTTGTAATAATTCACAAGTGCGATTTAGGTAGCTTAACATCTCTTATGCAGCCAACAGGACAATGGTCACTGAACTCATTAGGAAACATCCCATTGCTGTAAACTAATGACTGGCATTTGTTCATATAATATCTAAGAGTAGATTTTTTTCAGGGTGTTAAAATGTTGGTGCGAGTTGGTTTAGTTATCAGCTGAGTTAGATTTAGCTCAGTACAAATAGATTTTAGCCCATCAGATACTAGCATTAAGAACACCCACCGTTTATCATTCGGACTTAGTTAGACAGCAGGTCAGACAATTAGCTAAGAGCACATAGAGGCAGAGGGAGGGCGATACATTCCCACTAGTGTCAGATGGGCATTATTATCCAGCCCCACGTTTACGACTAGACATTCAAATTGCTTAGGGACTTAGAGGTGGTAATAGATACAGAAACAGTTAAGTTTATATATATATGGCGACAGCCCCTCCTCTGCCAACTCTATCAGATCCAAAAACATTATAACCTGCCAGAGACACATAAACTTCTTTAGCCAACATTAAGTTATATCCAGAATGTCCGCGGTTGGTTTGAGAAGCATGAGTTACAATAACATCTGTTTTTAGAAATCAAACTTCTGGCCTTTACATGAATCAGCGGCAGGATTTAGATCAGACTGTAACCATGTATTTGACAGAAGACAAGTGTGCAAATATATTTATGTTTTAATAAACATTTGGAGACGAAATACAGTTTACATGTTGTCAACAGTCTAAGCCAACCCCGTCTGTTTTGCCCCATAGTTGCTAAACGACAAACCCATCTCTGGGTACACTTGCAATGGTCACAAGTCCACCCATTGTGCCAACATTGACTTGAATGGGGATTCCCGTTCTATTCAATCATCTATGTCTATGTAATGTACGTTCTTCTGACCCTTTCTGAAACCACAGTGTTTAATCTCCTCTGTTTCCATAGTCTGTGTTTACCGGCTGAGTGAGAGAGAGACCATGTGTTTCTATAGTCTGTGTTACCGGCTGAGTGAGGAGGATGTCGTGGTGTTACCATGTGTTTCTATAGTCTGTGTTTTACCGGCGAGTGCGGAGGAGGATGTTTACCATGTGTTCTATAGTCTGTGTTACCGGCTGAGTGAGAGAGGTGTTACCAGATGTTGCATAGTCGTGTTACTGGCTGAGTGAGGAGGATGTTACCATGTGTTTCTATAGTCTGTGGTTACTGGCTGAGTGAGGAGGGTGTGACCATGTTGTTTAATAGTCTGTGTTACCGCTGAGTGAGGAGGATGTTACCATGTGTTTCTATAGTCTGTGTTACTGGCTGAGTGAGGAGGGTGTTTACCATGTGGTTCTATAGTCTGTGTTACTGGCTGAGTGAGGAGGATGTCGGGGTGGTTACCATGTGTTTCTATAGTCTGTGTTACTGGCTGAGTTGAGGAGGATGTTACCATGTGTTTCTATAGTCTGTGTTACTGGCTGCAGTGAGGAGGGATGTTACCATGTGTTTCTATAGTCGTGTGTTACCGGCTGAAGTGAGGAGGATGTTACCATGTGTTTCATATAGTCGTGTTACTGGCTGAGTGAGGAGGATGTTACCATGTGTTTTCTATAGTCTGTGTTACTGGCTGAGTGAGGAGGATGTTACCATGTGTTTCTATAGTCTGTGTTACTGGCTGAGTAGGAGGATGTTACCATGTGTTCTAGTTAGTCTGTGTTACTGGCTGAGTGAGGAGGATGTTACCATGTGTTTCTATATAGTCTGGGTTACTGGCTGAGTGAGGAGGGTGTACCATGTGTTTCTATAGGTCTGTGTTACGGCTGAGTGAGGAGGATGTTACCATGTGTTTCTATAGTCTGTGTTACTGGCTGAGTGAGGAGGATGTTACCATGTGTTTCTATAGTCTGTGTTACTGGCTGAGTGAGGAGGATGTTACCAAGTGTTTCTATAGTCTTTGTTACTGGCTGAGTGAGGAGGTGTTACCATGTGTTTCTATAGTCTGTGTTACCGGCTGAGTGAGGAGGATGTTACCATGTGTTTCTATAGTCTGTGTTACTGGTGAGTGAGGAGGATGTCGTGGTGTTACCATGTGTTTCTATAGTCTGTGTTACCGGCTAGTGAGGAGGATGTTACCATGTGTTTCTTAGTAGCTGTGTTACCGGCTGAGTGAGGAGGATGTTACCATGTGTTTCTATAGTCTGTTGTACCCTGAGTGAGGAGGATGTCGTGGTGTTACCATGTGTTTCTATAGTCTGTGGTTACCGGTCGGAGTGAGGAGGATGTTACCAGTGTTTCTATAGTCTGTGTTACCGGCTGAGTGAGGAGGTGTTACCATGTGTTTCTATAGTCTGTGTTACTGGCTGAGTGAGGAGGATGTTACCATGTGTTTCTATAGTCTGTGTTACTGGCTGAGTGAGGAGGGTGTTACCATGTGTTTATATAGTCTGTGTTACCGGCTGAGTGAGGAGGATGTTACCATGTGTGTCTATAGCTGTGTTACTGCTGAGTGAGGAGGGTGTTACCATGTGTTCTATAGTCGGTGTTACTGGCTGAGTGAGGAGGATGTCTGTGTTACCATGTGTTTCTATAGTCTGTGTTACTGGCTGAGTGAGGAGGATGTTACCATGTGTTTCTATAGTCTGTTGTTACTGGCTGAGTGAGGAGGATGGTACCATGGTGTTTCTATAGTCTTGTGTTACCGGCTGAGTGAGGAGGATGTTACCATGTGTTTCTATAGTCTGTGTTACTGGCTGAGTGAGGAGGCATGTTACCATGTGTTTTCTATAGTCTGTGTTACTGGCTGAGTGAGGAGGATGTTACCATGTGTTTCTATAGTCTGTGTTACTGGCTGAGTGAGGAGGATTGTACCATGTGTTTCTATAGTCTGTGTACCTGGCTGAGTGAGGAGGATGTTACCATGTGTTTCTATAGTCTGTGTTACTGGCTGAGTGAGGAGGGTGTACCATGTGTTTCTATTACTGTGTTTACTGGCTGAGTGAGGAGGATGTTACCATTGTTTCTATAGTCTGTGTTACTGGCTGAGTGAGGAGGATGTTACCATGTGTTCTATTGTCTGTGTTACTGGCTGAGTGAGGAGGATGTTACCATGTGTTTCTATAGTCTTTGTTACTGGCTGAGTGAGGAGGGTGTTACCATGTGTTTCTATAGTCTGTGTTACCGGCTGAGTGAGGAGGATGTTACCATGTGTTTCTATAGTCTGTGTTACTGGCGAGTGTAGGAGGATGTCGTGGTGTTACCATGTGTTTCTATAGTCTTGTGTTACCGCGTGAGTGAGGAGGATGTGTTACCATTTGTGTTTCTATAGTCTGTGTTACTGGCTGAGTGAGGAGGATGTCGTGGTGTTACCATGTGTTTCTATAGTCGTGTTACCGGCTGAGTGAGGAGGATGTTACCATGTGGTTTCTATAGTCTGTGTTACCGGCTGAGTGAGGAGGATGTTACCATGTGTTTCTATATCTGTGTTACTGGGCTGAGTGTAGGAG
This sequence comes from Salvelinus sp. IW2-2015, assembly GCF_002910315.2. NCBI lineage: Eukaryota > Metazoa > Chordata > Actinopteri > Salmoniformes > Salmonidae > Salvelinus > Salvelinus sp. IW2-2015. The sequence goes on along the minus strand of NW_019945454.1, from coordinate 679 downwards.
GATTGGTCGGTGTACCATGTGTTTCTATAGTCGGCTGTTACCGGCTGTGAGGAGGGATGTTACCATGTTTTCTATAGTCTGTTTACTGGCTGAGTGAGGAGGATGTCGGGTGTTACCATGTGTTTCATAGTCTGTGTTACCGGCTGAGTGAGGAGGATGTTACCATGTTTTTCTATAGTCTGTTTACTGGCCTGAGTGAGGGGGTTTACCATGTGTTTCTATAGTCTGTGTTACTGGCTGAGTGAGGAGGATGTTTACCATGTGTTTCTATAGTCTGTGTTACCGGCTAGTGAGGAGGGTGTTACCATTGTGTTTCTATAGTCTGGTGTTACTGGCTGAGTGAGAGAGGACGTTACCATGTGTTCTATAGTCTGTGTTACCGGCTGACCGTGAGGAGGATGTTACCATGTGTTTCTATAGTCTGTGTTACTGGCTGAGTGAGGAGGATGTTACCATGTGTTTCTTATAGTCTGTGTTACTGGCTGAGTGAGGAGGGTGTTACCATGTGTTTCTATAGTCTGTGTTACCGGCTGAGTGAGGAGGATGGTACCATGTGTTTCTATAGTCTGTGTTACTGGCTGAGTGAGGAGGATGTCGTGGTGTTTACCATGTGTTTCTATAGTATGTGTTACCGGCTCTGAGTGAGGAGGATGTTACCATGGTGTTTCTATAGTCTGGT
>NW_019945453.1:43173-45186 GCF_002910315.2 Salvelinus sp. IW2-2015 | reverse complement strand
TGTATATATCTCTATTAACCTGGTGATACCCTGTATATATCTCTATTAACCTGGTGACACCCTGTATATATCTCTATTAACCTGGTGACCTCATGTATATGCAATATTTTACTCCAACAAAAAACATTTATATACAATATTGCAAAAACGTTTAAATGGAACATATATCTCATGAGCCATGTTGCCATGCATGTGTGAATGTGCACACTGTATTATGCGTATGMTCGTGTGTGTATTTATGCACATACACACGCTGTATACGCTAACATCCATCTGTCCCTCTGTGTCCCGTTGCAGCTTCGTGCCCCGTGCTGTGCAGTGGTAACGGCCAGTACTCCAGGGGTCGCTGCCTGTGCTTCAGTGGCTGGAAGGGGACAGAGTGTGACGTGCCCAGCAACCAGTGTATAGACATCCACTGTGGGGGACACGGCATCTGTATCATGGGCGTCTGTGCCTGCAACACCAGATACAAGGGAGACAACTGTGAAGAAGGTAAGAGATCAGTCCATCCATCGATCAATCAATCATCCAACCAACCAATCAATCAACTAAGTTGTATTTGTATCAACAGKTGTCACAAAGTGCTTTACAATAATCTAGCCTATCTGCATCTAGTGTAGAAATAGGATGGAAGCCCATAGATGGACAATAAAGTATTGTATCATACCTACAGAATATCTCATACACATCAACAGTGATTGGGAGATGGGAGAAAGGAAGGATTTCAGAAGTATTGGCTGCTGTCACTGTGTAGCACCCACCAAGCCTAGATAGGCCAGATCAGAAGTATTGGCTGCTGTCACTCTGTAGAGCCGCGATGCATAGACAGGGCACATGATAGGCTAGATCATCTTAGCCAGATGTAGATCATAGATTCTCATTGTTTTTCCTGTTAGAGGGATCTTTTGATCTGCCCTGCCCTTTTCCCCCTCTCCTCGGTGTGTGTTTGTGTGTGTTCAGACACATCCTCTTCCCCTCGTCCTTCCTTGTCAGCCAGTCAGTGTGTGATTGCTCAGCATTCACCATCATAATCGTTACCGCCAGCCAATAGTTCAGTATTACAGAAACAATTGCTACTCTCTAAAAAAGAAGAGAGATCTATAGGGAGGAGGTCAGAGACCTGGCAGTGGGTGCAGGACAACGACCTCTCCTCATGTGCGCTAAGACAAAGGGTGATCGTGGACTACAGGAAAGGAGAGCCGAAAGGCCAATTAACATCGATCGGGGCTGAAGTGGAGCGGTCGAGAGTTTAAGTTTTTGTGTTACATACCAACAAAACTATCATGGTCCAAAGAAACCAAGACAGTCGTGAAGAGCGCACGAAACACTTTTTTCTCGCCTCCACGGAGACTGAAAAGATTTGGCATGGGTTTGCCGAGAGTCCTCACCTGGTTGTATAATGCGGCATGTGCCAAATCACAATTTGACTTGTCTGTTGATGCCAGGCAAGTTTGCCTGGAGCTGATGCTTGTTGAGCTGCAGTTACTTCCCTCTGCTGTTCGTGATGATGGTCTTAATTGTCATTCTACTGACTGGGTCACAGACCTCACGAAATAACATTCACTGGAAACTAATTGCAATTAGCGTGATTGTGGTGCGTGTGCGTGTCAGTAGGAGGAGGTTGGCAGAAATCAATTTTATTGAGCAGTGAAGATGTGAGATTTGTCCATAGGGAAGTGCAATATTTGGATCTAATGTACAGACAGAGCTAGCCTTCTGGTGGGTTGTGTTTGTAGTCTAGCGAAGCAGGTAACTGGCAGGATAATTTAGCTAATCTAATATTCTCATTCTCTGTCAGTGGGTGTGGTGTGTGGTGTGGTGTGGTGTGTGTGGTGTTGTGTGTGTGTGTGTGTGTGTGTGTGTGTGTGTCGTGGTGTCGTGTGTGGGCGTGTTGTGCGGTGCGAATGTGTGCGTGCGTGTGTGAGAGCGAGTCAGTTGGTGTGGTGTGTGTGTGTCTCAAGCCTCACGCATCAATGGGGGACAGTGATGTATTCTTTTCTCTTGTGAAGTAGA